>NW_014039142.1:13742-15483 GCF_001186125.1 Sphaeroforma arctica JP610 | reverse complement strand
TATATATTTCTATATATATTTCTATTATATTTCTATATATATATATTTCTATTTATATATATATATTTATATATATATATATATATATATGAAACTCTTTCCAACCTTGCCATCATAACTCATACCTTAATATCTGTTTCTCTTGTTCGCTGATGCCATTTCTGGCCCTTTTCCGCCAGTATCTATCCACTCCGTTCTTGAAATATATAATCGCTATCTGTCTCGCATGGTCGTGCAGTTGCCCTTGATTATTGATATATGCCCTTTGACACATAATCTCAAACAATGCCGTGAAGAAACCTGGACGTATCTCAGCTTGCTTCAACTTACCATATGCCTGTTGTACTACATTTGCGTCTTGAGTTGCAGATGCTACGATTAGAGGGTACACATCCGCTGTGTTTAGCGGAGGCCCGTTGGCAGCCGTGTTGGCCTGCATCGTGGACTTAAAATAGAATAGGTGTCCGGTAGAGATTTGATGTGTACAATATAGATCTATACTTCTACGCTAGGATATGGAAAGTGACTATATGCCGGCAGGTTGTAGACTGTGAAGCTTTTTCTATGAAGCTTCTACATCCGCTGAATAGACAGCTGAAGCCTGAAACTGAGGGCGAGAGTCTGAAACCATTTCAAAAAGGAAAACAAAAAGAACAAGAGCTTCGCAAAAAAATCTACCAAAACAAATTTAGCCCTGATTTCATACTCTTTTTTTTATCGGTCAAGGATACCGAGTACCGACACCCACATATCAAATTGTACCTAACGCATGTCCAAATCACCAATTTGATATGTTTTGTCCTAATAATAATCAGTCAGTATTGTTTTACCAGGGGCTCCGGAGGCTGAAGTCTGCGGCTATCACTTTTTTAGCGGGTCATTGTATATTTTGGGCTCCAATTTTTGAGAAGGATATGTCCAATATTTTAGTGAAAATATGATGACGTCAATGCACGTGACAAATTTCTACGGCTTTTTCGCTCATTTTTTTTGTGTGGGATGTTTCTTTTCTTTCCTTGGGGCGTCCTTCACTGTCCTGGTCCTGGGCCTGCTCTTTCCTGATACAGTAAGCCAATCTCTTCCAGGAAATACTATCTCCGAAGGCTGATATATTTAAAAATAATAAGCTAAAGTATGTGTATTTACTGAAGTAGACAGAAAGTCAATGTGTCACTAACCACGCACCAACAATCACACAAAGTTAATGCACTATGAACTCTATTACTGAGAATATGACCACGGAATACGGGGTCAACTGCACAGTCAGCGCTGGCGAGGATGTGATCCAAACCCTTATAGAACAGTCAGGGTGTGCTTTGAAAGTAACCACAGTTGCTGGACGCGGTAAAGGACTTGTAGCTACCTCTAAGATTGAAGAAGGAACGGTTATTGCATGTGAATCACCCCTGTTATGCATGCAAAATAATATAAGAGATATTGTCACATGTGCGTGTTGCTGTGCAACCGTTGGTAGTATCATGCAGCAGATCGATGTGGCAGCGAGAGTGCTGCAGCCAGTGGATATGGATATGGATGCCGAGGACGACTGGAAACTACCCACTCTGCCAAGCGAAACGTGAGTTGAATGTAGTGTTATGCGTAGATATATAGTGATGACCAAGATATATATATATATATATATATATATATATATATATATATATATATATATATATATATATATATATATATATATATATATATATATATATATATATATATATATATATATATATATATA
>NW_014039142.1:0-11319 GCF_001186125.1 Sphaeroforma arctica JP610 | reverse complement strand
AAACTCACAAACACACACACACACACAGACATACATTCACACACACACACACACAGACATACATTACACACACACACACACACACACATATATATATGTATATATATATATATATAATTTTCATCTATGACCCGCATGTTACCACGTGATTGAAATCGCATTATTGCCTTTTTCTAAATGAATCGCACGATGTACAGTGGTGAAGGGGAGCCACATCTTACTGAAAAAATTGTAGGGTGTCCATTGGAATGTGGGAATGTGTACTGTTCCAAAAAGTGCCGCGATGCCGACCAAAACGAGCACGGCCACTCTCTGTTGTGCGTAGGGCAAATAGACTCTCTTGATCATCCCTTGTACCAATTCAAGGTTCATTCGCTGACAACACAGGTAAGTTAGTAGTCATATGTACTGTAGGAGTGCATATACACATGTGCATGCCTCACCCTCATAAGGCACGTATATTCATATGAGACGTACAAGGTATTCGTGGGTATGCATTTTTCTGTATTTAAAACTACACGTTGTTTTGCATCTTTGTTGATACTCTACCTTTATATAGATCAATACATTCCGAAGACCCCGGGAAACTGTTCTGAGTCTACTGGAGATTGAGCACAGTGAGTGATATATGTAGTGATTTCTATTATCAGTACAAGTCTGCGCTTGTACGTTGGGTCCATAGCGCCTACGACGTTCAATTTCTCTATAGCAAACGTACAATGAATACTATATCTGCCAGCTCTCGTGTTGAATCTCCTTCATGAATCCTATCGTACAACTCTGAGTATAGACGAGCTCGCCCTACACCTCGATTATATACCGAACGTTCTCCATATCAACATACACAGGAGGAATTCCTATTAGCAGCCAAGGCACTGGCCGTGATGATGGGTGTGCTATGGGCAGCTGACGAAGATGAGCAAGGCGGCACTCTCGCGCAGAGTCTGTTGAAACCCTACGCACACTTCCAGTCGGGCGTTTGGTGGGACTTAGCTGGTGTGTGCTGGATTTGGCTTGTCCGTCTACGCTTACTGTGCGTTGTAAGGTTCTACTGGCTTAGGCATATATTAAATACGTATTTTCTCGAGCATATGTACGACTTGGTACCTACCGGTAGACCCCGTTCTATCAAGAATACAATGAGGAAATACACCACTCGAAGTGACTCGGCAATAACTGTGTGTGTATCAGATTCACGACTGGTACGGTTTGTCTTGTTCACCATCCTGAAATAAATGCCATCTCAATTGCACACTGCCACACCGACAGGCGGACAAGAAATGGCGGGAGTTCTGCAAGCCCAGGCAACCGAAGCCTTCCAGCTGCTACAGGCTGCCTGGAGTGACCTGGGCCACTTACCAGAGAACACACATGGTATCATGTCCATGGACACCTTCAATCGCCTACTGTCCATCTTCCACCTGAACAATGTGGGAGTGAGGCGAGTGTCGCCGATTAGTCGGTATATGAAGGTATGTCGAACGGGTGTGTGGTCAGGGGTTATAGGCATGTGGGTTTGGGTCTATACGCAACGGTAGGTGTGCACACACGCATGGCGGTGGAGGCTGACGTAGTCGGGGCTCTCAATGGGCTGTGTCTTCTGGGCTCTTTGTGGTTGAGTTTTTTAATGTGCGTGTGGAGGAAGGGTGTGAAAACTGTGTGTGTGGGTGATGGGTGTGTATAGCGGAGATGATGTGAATTCGCAAACACCATTGGATTGTGTACAGATGTGAGAGCACAGAATGAATGCACTATCCAACACCCCCTACTCACACTCTAAAATCAATATCTCAGGGTATAACACACTCTAAATCAATAACTTAGGATATAACACACTCTAAATCAATATCTCAGGATATACCACTCCCACTCCTTTGTCTGTGTTTATTCTTTCTTATATGGTTAGCAAACATTCTGTGGCAAAGCTATCAGACGTGATGGTGTAGGATGAGATAGGCTATACGCCAATGTTGGATGTGGTTATCTGATCTATAAATAGAACTTTCGAGGTGCTTCGTTGGCATCTGTAGCTACTTATTTGGTACATTCAGATCACAGCAGAACTATTGACTGGAAAGTGCGGTACATTGTAATCGATATGTCTGTGGCACACATGGACTCTACGTATAGTCTGTATCTAAGTGACTTTTCGGTTGCTACACACCAGTAGCAACATATCTATATATTCTACCAGATGCCACCCTTCTACCTGTACCGAAACAAGTCTCTTGTATACTACGAACAGATAGCATCACAGCTATCAGACGCGGCAACCCAAGACGAGATATTTGATACGTTGATGTCACACGTGGACCCTATTCTGATGGGGGACGGGTGTGACGACAGCGACTGTGACGACAGCGACTGTGACGACCGGGAGAGCGAGAGTGAGAGTGAGAGCGAGGGGGAAGCCTCGAGTGAAAGCGGGATGGAAAGCGGGACCACAAGCAAGCCCGAGATACCGGACAACAGCGGTACAGATAGTGCGATTGAGCCGAGTGCTTGTAACGACGCTAATGACGGAGACGTAGAAGAAGAAGAAGAAGAACAACAACAACAACAACAACAACAACAAGGAGAAGAAGGAGAAGAAGAAGATGATGATGATGAAGAAGAAGAGGAAGTGACGGCTGCGATGACACTGGGCGATTGGGGAGATGCGGACATCGAGGCGGGCGAGAGTCTGTTCCCAATGTTCGATGGGTGTGGACTGTTCCCTCTGATATCTGCCATTAACCATTCGTGTGAGGTAGGGTTGGTGTGGGATAGGTGGTGTGTGCGCCTGGTTGTTGTCTGGAAAAAAGCGTGTCTGTTGTGGGGTATAGCTTGTTTGTGAGGCCGTTCTACGGACAGAGTCCTCTGACATCTGCCATTAACCATTCGTGCGCGGTGAGAGATTGCCGTATGTGTCTGTGTGCACCCACCTCATCTGAACTCTGAACTGAACGCCTGTCGGTTGTGTTGTGAACCTATCATGTTCTATCGCAAGTCGTCTTCGCATCGGATGTGTCTGTGTGCACCCACCTCACCTGAAACTGAACGCCTGTCGGTTGTGTTGTGTATCTATCATGTTCTATCACAAGTCGTCGTCGCATCGTATGTGTCTGTGTGCACCCACCTCACCTGAACTCTAAACTGGACGCCTGTGTGTTGTGTTGTGTATCTGTCATGTTCTATCGCAAGTCGTCTTCGCATGTTTGACAGGTGCAGACAGTTGACTCTGACGTCGGTCATTAACTACTTCTCGTGCGAGATAGGTCTACCTGCCGGAGGGTGTGGCTGTGGGTGTCCCGCTAATTGGGTGCGGGGTTGTTGCCTTGTCGCATGTGTGGGTGTGCATGCTCAGTGTAAAGGCGGTGTTTAAATCTAAGTGCGGTGCTTATTCAAGCATTATCTGTGATTGTCTTATTTTCTTTCTTTCTTTCTTTCTTCAGCCCAACTGTAAGGTTACGTACGGTACCACCGGACGCGGCAAACTCGCACTCGAGCTGCGGAGCTTGTGTTCTATAAATAGCGATACGGAGATCACTATCAGCTACACAGCAACAGATCTGCCTGCCGAAGAACGACAGGAAATACTGGGCAAGTACGGGTTCAGGTGTAATTGTACTAAGTGTCAACGAGGCGATTAGAATGTGCTATAATTAATAAAATACCATTCGTCTATATTTATGCCTCTGCTAACTATGACAATACATCCAAAATAAACAAGTATTATATCATTTTAATTTGTACAGTATGCCTCGTTTGTGACAAGATATGTAATATAAGTAACACACGAATACCATTTCGCTATAGTTATACCTGTGATTTGTGATGACGATAGCAAAGGTCTAGAGCCGTACAAGCTAATGAGCGGTTGTAGACTCTTTATGTACAGATGCACATAAGTACGGGCGTATATAACTCCAATCAATAGCTCAGCCTGCGATGCCATCGGCCCTCAAGCGATACGACCACCTGCAATAATACTTTCATCCGCATGAAGACGACTAGCTTCTATACCATTCTAAAAAATACAATAACAGGCCCAACCAAGTGTCAGCGTATGTACTTAAAGAGTCTAGCATGTGTGAGCTCATATGCACTTTATCATCAGCCACCATGCCTAAGTTTGATTGGCCGGTGACGTTAAAGTGCTGCAGTTTTGGCGTTGCACGTAGAAGTGCCTCGCTTCCAGAGGGTTAACCTAAGTTGTACCTGCTCTGGCTACATTTCATCTATCATTTGTCCTTGTGATTCATTAATTCCAAGTCTACGCTTAATTGAGCACCTTTCAATTTAAAATATGACATCTTAAAACAACGCTTTCAGGAATGTAATTGGCATCGGGGTTGATGTGGTAGTGTGCTACTGTGAAATCATTCATCATTCGTGGATTGCTTGTGATACCACGGGTGTCACCTGCCCAGAGAAAGATATTGAAGGTTATGGTCTTTTGAAACAGTATTTATAACTAACAAAACCCATTATAGTGTAGGTTAATGTTAATATGTACTTGCACGTATAACTGTTCAGGTTATTAGCAACATACGTCTGTTGGCATCTACCCTCGTGTATATTTACCTGTTTTTAAAAGCGATTGATTTATATGTAATAGCCACATGAGTTGAGTGCACTCGTTAGAGAGAGAGAGTGCAGTACAGTACAGTAAATACAAAATTTCGGCATTTCATTCGTTTATCATTTTGGCGGAAAATAGATGTATTATGATGACTAAGTTTTGGAATTTGCGCGGGCTGAACTACAATTTAATTTGAAACAATTGGCTTAAAACCCAAAACCCTGACTTTGCTTTCTGTTCAGCACTACACTGGGCTGTGCACAGCGGAGTGAATACAGGACTTCACCAGGGGATAGATATTGTATTTTAAAATGAGTTCACCAACAATAATACATATTAAAACAACAAACGTCACGCATTCATATAGATATAGGTATAGTAGCTATAGGTAACAGTGTAACAGTGTGCTATATATCATACATATGTATACATATAGATATATATATATATATATATATATATATATGTATAGATGATAGTGCTACTGACTTTGTGGTTTTAGATTCCATCGATGGGTGTTGTATTATATTATCAACAACACAAGCCTTCACATGTCAATAACTCTGAGTGCAAACAAGTCACTGGCATCGAAAATACAGTGAATTAAATCAGCACATCAGATTACTACACTCAGCGCATACTTCCAATTCGCACAGTATTATCACTGTACTTGGAAACAGTCCATGGATACGAGACTATAGTGACTTATCTCATATCTGTGGAAAAACCATCGCAGCAAGTGCGAGCGATCATATCATATATACTTCTCACAACCCCTACATAAACTAGGCAACGGTCAAATATAGAGTCACTTATAAACAAACAGAAACACACTAAGGTCAACACCTCACACCTCACATCTCACAATGGACTTGTTCGAAGACAACATACAGTTGCGTCGCCGTCGGTCGAAGGCGAGCGCAGCGCACTATGTGGGCTATGTGGATGACGAAGAGAGTGCTGTGTCCATCATGAAGAAGTTTGAAGAGCTCGATAGGATCAAGGCTGTGATCAAGTATGTGTAACAATGCGGGTGGTTTGGATATATGTGAGGTAATGGAGGTTGTTGATGTACGCGATCTGTTGCTCGGTGCATCGGGTGGGCTATTGAGTGGTGAAGAAAGTGCCGGGTGGATTAAGAAGTAGTTTGGATCGCTCGACAAGATTGATACTGTGATCAAGTATATTCGTACTTCATATGTGTGGCCCCTCTGAGTAGGTGGATTGGTGTTAATGTATGCGCACAATCACAGTAGATTCATTCCCGCAGATGTGCTGTATCTATATTTTGAACTCATAATTAATTGTTCATTAAGCTGCGCCTGGAGCGGATCTGAAAGCCACTCAGTGTATAGAATTGATCAGTGTCGCTAAGGCCAAAGATATCACTGTGTCATTGTATGAGTGTGTCTGTATTTGATACAATATAAGTACGATATATTTGTTTATATCTTCTCAGGCTTTTAGTTGTGAAGTACACACGGCACGTGCATCAATGTGTGTGCATGTCTTAACGTGCACCTCTGACTAACATTTACGTGTGATGGTACTTGATCACATACATATGTACATTTAATTCAGATATGCGAGCACACCCACACCTATATATGGGTACCTGTATCTGTAAGTGCTTATACAAACGGAGCCGTGTCGGAGCATACTCGTCGAGAGATGTGATTGTGGCTCTATTTGATTTAGTGTGATGATTAATCACCAAATGAATTATTTGGAGGTGTTTTCACTTCTCACCATGAATGTGCCATGATTACAAACCCCACGTGGTCTTATGTACGTGGAGGTTTTAGCTCCTGTGATGTTTGTATCTTTGGCGTGACTGGCCCATGCAGCTGATGGAATACTGAGGAAAATGCCACAGGTCAAACGTTTTGCAAACGGCTTGTTTGGTCTGGCCAAGTGTCAACACTTATTAGCTCACATCCACTATATTAGTAGTACAAATTAACCTGAATGTTCCATGTGTAATTCATTGGATATGCGCGTGGGATAGTGCTGCAGGGTATAGTTTACGAGCGGTCACAATGTTTAGTATGTATTGTTGGTATGACACGCACCTAGTGTCAGAGTGCTATGGGTATGTTATCGTACTCTCACGCTGTCATCCTGGGTATTCAAAAAAGCAGGCGTGCTATGGATTTGACTTGAATACAAAGTCTACTGCTGGCACCTTATGGTGTATGTATATATTTATCAGAATAACACCGCTTTTTGGTGTATTTATATCAGCATAACACCGCTTTTTGGTATATTTATATCAGAATAACACCGCTTTTTGGTATATATATACATATATATCATAATAACGCTATGGCTGAAATGAGGCGTGTGCTGTGGGAGTGTTGTGTAGTGAAAGATCTCGAAAGCCAACACGAAATGTTTTATACCTGCGCAGGGAGACGGCGCCCGAATTGCCAAATAAGGGTAAGAATGCAGCGAAGGAGACAGACGATTTGCTCACACAAGAACAACTGGAAGAGGTCTTCAAGCGCACGTCGATGTTCTCCGCCCGATCGCTACAAAGTATGTTATACACACTGTATTTAAGAAGTTATAAAAAACCAGGTTTATATCGAGGTTTATCCCGGGTATGTACCGCATTGAATACTTGTATATGTATCGGCGTATCCCGGGTCGTACCACCAGCATTCATTCGAAGTAAGCGTGTTCTAGGCGGAGCTGTGGCGTTGTTCTATACCGTCGATGTTCCAGGTAGTTGTTGTGGTGGTTTGGTGGCCCTGGGGAGTGTAGCCACCAGATTATAGAATGGATTCTTTATACTCGCGCGACGAAAAGGGACGTGTTTAAACCACAGTTAGAACTTCACTCAAGAATACACCCTACATATACGACATGTATATTGTATATGTAGGTACACAATAGGTTTGTATGGTGCTATGATTTTGATACACTATATTAACAGTATAGCAAGGTGAAGAACCGCCCGCTCATGTCACAGCAGCGACGCACTTTAGCGGCAGTAAGGTCTGGGGTTTGTCTACGCCATCCTACGTTATATTATATACTCAAGCGTCTAGAGTTTTGGACTTGTATATAGTTAGATATACTATCTGTAGGTACATACATATACACGGAATCAGCGAATACTGAATACTAGCTGATTTAGACGATAGAACGGATTGGCAGCAAAGTCTATCAGTGCACACACAAACTAGAAACTACGGGGCCACAAGTCGTTACTAAATATTGCGATACATGCATATGTTGCTATACATGTGCGTATGAATTCACACACATGTGCTTATGGTGTATGCATGTCTCGGTGTCTGCTATCATACATGTGAGTGTAAATCCACACACATGGGTTTATGGTGCACGTATGTCTCTATGTCCACTGTCATACATGTGTGTATAATTCTATACACATGTGCTTATTGTGAATGCATGTCTCAAAGTTCTGTAGGGCCCACATACGATTCACAACCTACAACGCCCCATTTTGCGATAGGAATCTACTCTTGTAGAGATCTACATAGACATAGGCGTTTATGTTTGCACACATCTCAATTAGGTGTGTACATTTCTCGTGACCCGCAGACGGGCTTTATATGCATGTACCAATCCGTTTCCACTCACCTGCGACCACTGCACCGCTGTATAGATGGCCAACGAAGACCACAATATCAAATGGAAGAGCTGAATGAGTGGCAGGACAGCCTGTTCATGCGGGATCGAAGTGATGACGAGTATGACGCCTCATGGAGTGATGATGACGAACTGTGGGAGACTCACCCCGCAAAGAAACCAAGGAAAGTGCGCACCGCCGGAGCCAAAGTACCTAAGGTATATATACCGGGGATAGGATAGCGTTGAGTATGATTTGTTCACCCTGTCTGTGAAGTGTGTTAGTATGTTTGATTTGAAGCGGGTGGGGAGTTGTTGTGTGTAGGACAATACTTCACCCACATCGTTGTACGGTCATTCCATCCACGCCACAAATTACGAGGGTAGTAGCAGACATACCATATAACAGACAGGGCAGGATGATTAACAGTGACAGACAGACACTATTCCAATCATTCACACGTGTTGAGAGGTCAGGAGGGTGTGTGGAGACGGCAGCATGCGTTGGTCAGTGGATACTGCGCTGGGGTATTGCCGGTACCTCTGTAGCGGTGGGGAAAAGTGGGCATCCCCCGGCCACACTCAGAGCACTATAACATCGCTCTCACTCACGTACACGCACATACCCGCTAGATACATGGCTGAAGGTCACACGCACTCGCATACTACTCAGATGTATGAGACGAGGACGGGCCCGTACTTGGTCTCACATATATGACAATACGACACGCACACACACACGCACCCAAACTTCACAGATATGTCTATGTGACTCTTATACACCCGTAGACCATTGGAGGAATGACAATAGGGTGTGCACGCTCACAGAGCCTTTACACGTGCGGTCAATAGGAGAGCACGCTCACATAAGCATCACAAGGCCGCACACTGCCACATACCCGTGTATAGCCATACGACACTCGCACTCACATATCCTGCACACGTACGACAATCGGACACGCACACTCACATATCGATCACTAATCTGCCCGCAGGCCAAAGCTGCAGCTGCGCGCGAATCCACCACAACCAGCGGGTACGGGTCGGGTGTGCGCAAGCGGTCCAACTGGGACGATCCCGAAAGGTGCTTAAACGATCCCTGTAAGCCTACCTACGTGAGGATACCTCTGCCAATGAATGCTGCATGGGCTGGGTCGTGGAGGCTGCTGTCCGATATGGCCCCTAAATATGACCTGCCCTGTTCAGAGTATGTTGTGTTGCAGTGCTGTGGGTGTGCTCGGTTGATGGAGGCTCCTGTCAGCTATGTCCCCTACATATGACCTGCCCTGTTCAGAGTATGTTGGGTTGCAGTGCTGTGTGTGTGCTCGGTTGATGGAGGCTGCTGTCAGCTATGTTCCCTACATATGACCTGCCCTGTTCAGAGTATGTTAGGTTGCAGTGCTGTGTGTGTGCTCTGTTGATGGAGGCTGCTGTCAGCTATGTCCCCTACATATGACCTGCCCTGTTCAGAGTATGTTGGGTTGCAGTACTGTGTGTGTGCTCTGTTGATGGAGGCTGCTGTCAGCTATGTCCCCACATATGACCTGCCCTGTTCAGAGTATGTTGGGTTGCAGTGCTGTTTGTGTGCTCGGTTGTATGCTGGAGAATGGGTTGCGTAGGTATAGTTCCGCCTTTGTGTGGAAGCACCTACGTGGTATCACTGCCTCTGAATGCCGCAAGGGGTGGGTTCTAGTGGTTACTGTCAGATATGGCTCTCAAATTTGAGCTGCCCTGTCTAGAGTACGTTGTATGTTTCGTATGGTTGAGAGGATGTGTACTGAGGAACGGGTGGAGTATGTATGGGTAGACACGGGAGAACACACACACTTGTGGGTGTTCTTGGCTTTGAATGCGAAATGGGCTGTGCCTTACTGTTTACCTTTAAACATAGTCTCTGCATATGGCCTGTGACGCTCAGTTTACATTGAGTTATATGTAAAAGTTGGAGAGAGAGGGAGGGGGGGGGGGGGGAGGGGAGTGGTCGGAAACTGGACTGGTTATACATTGATCCTCGTTGTACATGCGTATGCGTGATGTGCCACGGCCTGTGTATCGCACATGGAATAAACACGAAGGATCATTGCCAGAAATGGTCTATCAGCAGTAGGTGGCGACGCTTATTATAGCATAGTAGGGTGCTCTTTAGCTTATTATAGTGTAGTAAGGTTCTCTTTAGCTTTTTAGTTTAGCAAGGTGCTTTTAGTCTCGCTACACAATCAAGCTTGAGGTAGGGTGCACGGCTCTTATGATGTTGAGCCATTGCCAGCGGTCGATATGGCACACTTCCGCGAAACGCAAACACAAACAACCCACTCACAATCTGTATACAAACACGCTTCATACACAAGCCCAATCTTCGCGTGCGTAGGCTAAACACGTGCTAAACGTTCGACAAATAAACGGGTATTTGATTCTTATCGCCACACGCCATCAAACACGTGCGAAACGTTCGACAAATAAACGTTTATTTGGTTCCTATCTCCACACGCCTTCAGATACCATGAAGTGAATCTCCAAACAACGGATGTGGCGGAGCTAGTCCAGAGAGAAGACTTCCAGTGCATCTACATGGATCCACCTCTGTGCACACTCGGCGAGGAACCGAGGCCTGGCGATATAACCATGGCGCAATTGGTAAGCTATGCGTGTGGTGCATGCGGTACCGGCGTATGGTTCATCGGGGTAGTGAGAGAGTATGTCAAGGAGTCAATCATGAGACAAGCGGTGAGCGTGTGTGGGTGTGTACCATGATAGGGTTTGAGGGTTTAGGGTTTATGGTTTATACTACACGGTGTTGTATCTGCGTACAGTCGTGAATGTACGACGTAGTAGGTACATCACTTTATTCGATCTTCGCGCAAGCAAACAGGTATCCTCTCCCGCCAAACCTCCGTCTGCTTTAGGGTTATAGGGTTTAGCACAACCACACAATGCCATTTCTCCCGTGTGTTTGCATCGACGTTCGTCGTTCAACCTCTCCGTGGCTTGGGTTTGCTTCCACCAGCGCATAGTTTGTTTTGCTCTGACATCATCTGATGAGGTTTCCCTACCGCATACTATCAATGAACACTTATTTTACTAGCAACTACTCATATGCCTCCCTCGTACCCGCTTGTTTGTCCGAGTCTTTCGGATCCTCCATTCACATCGCACTT
>NW_014039143.1:9971-15536 GCF_001186125.1 Sphaeroforma arctica JP610 | reverse complement strand
ATTGTAGTTGATAGCGACTTACTTGACGCCCTTAGCACCCGTAAGCGCTACACCGACATGATCACACTACACGACCAATTGGTGTACTTGCACAAAGGACCCATACCACCCCAAATACTGATAAACTGTGTGTTCCCAAAGCCACGGCTCATGACCACAATAGTACACACCCTCCTCATAGACTCTGAACACCCACATAACGAGTATATCCGCCACAGGTCTTCGGACACAAGGCATTGTAATATTATATATATCACTAGCGTGTAAACAAATAAAGATACCTAAACCCTAAACCCTAAAACCCTAAAATCTTGAAACAAATTTCTGGGCCAGATTTTTGAAGCCAGTATTTGAGCCACCGTTTGTGGGTCTAGGAATTTGAAAATATTTTTTGAAACAGTTTTTGAAGTCAGCTCCCGGGGCTCAGAATTTGAATTTTTTTTTTTGAGCCAAGATTTCAAGACTGTGTGTGTGTGTGTGTGTGTGTGTGTGTGTGTGTGTGATGTTTCCAAAAAAAAAAAAAGGGCACAAAAGTCCCGAGAGGCTGAGACTGTAAATGTTCTCAAAAATTAACCGAGAAGGATCGAAACAGCAAATACTAAAACATACTTGTAAATGAAGTAGGCGGAATATTTGTATACTTTCAACAAACCTAAATGCCCCTACAAAACCATGAAGGAACAGCAAGTACATAAAGCAGCTCGGACGAGGGATGTTACTACGCTTAGCAATATATTGCAGATCGATGAATCACAAATTGGTACTTTAGACGAGGTATGTTCATATATGCCAGCACATGTGTGGGGCGAGCGCGTCTACGTACAGTACGTGTGCGCCTACATCTATAGCGCCAAGGTTGCTAACAATTGATGGTTTCGTTGCAACAGAATGGTGGGACTCCGCTGCACATAGCATCGGAGAATGGACACAAGGACGTGGTTGAGCTGTTGCTGGCCAAGGGTGCGGATACCCATGTCAAAGACGAGGTAAGTGGATCCTAATGTATATGTACCGGTGTGTGGGTGTGTGCGTCTACGTGCTGTACGTGTGCGTCAACGCATATATTGCTAAGGGTGCTAACAATTGATGGATTCGTTGCAACAGACTGGTTCGACGCCGCTGTATTTGGCATCGAAGAATGGACACAAGGACGTGGTTGAGCTGTTGCTGGCCAAGGGTGCGGATATCCATGTCAAAGACAACGTAAGTGGATGCTGATGTATATGTACCAGTGTGTGGGTGAGTGCGTCTACGTGCTGTACGTGTGCGTCAACGCATATAATGCTAAGGGTGCTAACAATTGATGGATTTGTTGCAACAGTTAGCTTGGTCACCGCTGCGCATGGCATCGAAGAATGGACACAAGGACGTGGTTGAGCTGTTGCTGGCCAAGGGTGCGGATATCGATGTCAAAAACAACGTAGGTGGATGCTAATGTATATGTACCAGTGTGTGGGTGAGTGCGTCTACGTGCTGTACGTGTGCGTCAATGCATATAACGCTAAGGGTGCTAACAATTGATGGATTCGTTGCAACAGGGTGGTTTGTTTTCGCCGTTGACGCCGCTGCAAGAGGCATCGCAGTATGGACACAAGGACGTGGTAGAGCTGTTGCTGGCCAAGGGTGCGGATATCCATGTCAAAGACAACGTAAGTGGATGCTGATGTATATGTACCAGTGTGTGGGTGAATGCATCTACGTGCTGTACGTGTGCGTCAACGCATATAACGCTAAGGGTGCTAACAATTGATGGTTTCGTTGCAACAGTTAGCTTGGACACCGCTGCGCATGGCATCGAAGAATGGTCACAAGGACGTGGTTGAGCTGTTGCTGGCTAAGGGTGCGGATATCGATGTCAAAAACAACGTAAGTGGATACTAAAGTATATGTACCAGTGTGTGGGTGAGTGCGTCTACGTGCTGTACGTGTGCGTCAATGCATATAACGCTAAGGGTGCTAACAATTGATGGATTCGTTGGAACAGGGTTTGTTTCCACCGTTGACGCCGCTGCAAGAGGCATCGCAGTATGGACACAAGGACGTGGTTGAGCTGTTGCTGGCCAAGGGTGCGGATATCCATGTCAAAGACAACGTAAGTGGATGCTGATGTATATGTACCAGTGTGTGGGTGAGTGCGTCTACGTGCTGTACGTGTGCGTCAACGCATATAATGCTAAGGGTGCTAACAATTGATGAATTTTTTGCAACAGTTAGCTTGGTCACCGCTGCGCATGGCATCGAAGAATGGACACAAGGACGTGGTTGAGCTGTTGCTGGCCAAGGGTGCGGATATCGATGTCAAAAACAACGTAGGTGGATGCTAATGTATATGTACCAGTGTGTGGGTGAGTGCGTCTACGTGCTGTGCGTGTGCGTCAATGCATATGACGCTAAGGGTACTAACAATTGATGGATTCGTTGCAACAGGGTGGTTTGTTTTCGCCGTTGACGCCGCTGCAAGAGGCATCGCAGTATGGACACAAGGACGTGGTTGAGCTGTTGCTGGCCAAGGGTGCGGATATCCATGTCAAAGACAACGTAAGTGGATGCTGATGTATATGTACCAGTGTGTGGGTGAATGCGTCTACGTGCTGTGCGTGTGCGTCAACGCATATAACGCTAAGGGTGCTAACAATTGATGGTTTCGTTGCAACAGAATGGTATGACGCCGCTGCACGGGGCATCGCAGAATGGACACAAGGACGTGGTTGAGCTGTTGCTGGCCAAGGGTGCGGATATACATGTCAAAGACAACGTAAGTGGATCCAGATGTATATGTACTAGTGTGTGGGTGAGTGCGTCTACGTGCTGTACGTGTGTGTCAATGCAAATAGCGCTAAGGGTGCTAACAATTGGTGTTTTGTTGGGCTCTCGCAAGAAGGAAGACGTTGCATGCGGACTAGTTTGTGAAAATGTGGATTCGCCGATTGATGCGTGAGATTTTAATTCTTGTTGGTTGATTACAGTCCGGATCTACACCCCTCGAACCTGAAGTAGTGGGCGAGATGCTACAAGAGTTTGGCACCCTGAAGGGCCAAGTATGTTTGTTGCAGGTGTCGTTAGAAACGTCAGAGGCAAATGAGGCGAGCCTCACGGAACAAGTGCACACCTTGAAATTGCAACTGGAGGAGTCGGAGGCAAATGTTCAAGTTTTTCAGGATCGTTTTGACTCTGTAAGTGATGTCGGTTCGTGATTTCACTGGCTTTCTTGACTCGCTTCCATTTTGTGATATAAAAGTAACGCGTGCACAATCTCCCACAGTCGCATTCCAAAGATGAGGGGGAGGAAGTCATCGTTCGAATCGATCCTGATACTTGCACACGTGTCTCGGTAGCCTACATCAACCACCTAACCGATCATTTCAGCGACCATCGGGTGGTGGGCAGGGGGGCGTTCGGGACAGCTTACCGTGGCATCGACTTGGTGACCAACCTTACGTATGTGCAAGAACAATACCAAATTCTCGCAAGTTTCTGTGCACGCTGATATAAATGTAAATGTTTCGCACGAAATAACGCTGGTCACGCACCACCTTTTCAGGTTGATCGTTAAGGCACTGCAGAGCGAGACCGACTTTGAATCGAACCGCACCAGCGTGGAGCACGAGGTCGAGCTGCTAGAAAGAATCCGACACCCCAATATCATCCGACTAGTAGGCTGGTCACTCAGCCTAGAAACACGGGCGGCGTACCTGGTGTACGAGCACGGTGAGCACGGCAGTCTGGCCGATAACCTGGTGGACGACACCAAAGCGAGACTCCTTGTCCCGCCCGTGCGAATGCGCATTGCGGCCGGCATCGCCAAGGCGCTCGCGTTCATGCACAATCCGAAGCAGGGGGGTGGGCAAGTGTTCCATCGCGACGTCAAATCCGCCAACGTCGTCCTGACCGCCACTCTCGAACCCAAACTGATCGACTGTGGGCTGGCCTTTATGGTACCAGACGCCCCACAGGCTCTCAAGCACCCCACGTTCACGGTAACCACGCAAGCGCGGCAGCGTGGGTTCGGTACACCGGCCTACTCGTGTCCAAGATACTTGATGAATAACAGTCGCTACGGTGAGCGAAACGAAATTTATTCGTTAGGGCTGGTTCTCTCAGAGTTGTTTAGTGGTCGTGTGTTGGAGTCCATGAGCGATGAGGAGGACGTTGACGATTTCCGTATTGACGCCGAAAGTAGTGGTCTGCACATCGATGCACGATGCGAGAGCGACAATGCCGCAGCAAAGAGCGCGCTCGAAAACCTGAGGGGTGTGGCGCAACGGTGTCTAGGCAAATCCAAACACCGACCATCATCAAGGGTCGCCATGATGGAGCTTGTTGCGCTTGACCGCCAACAACAAGCCAGCATGACGCCCCAAGATGCGCAACGACAGACGGAGCACGGATGGCGGCTGCGCCTTGAGGTGGAGACTCAGCAGCGGCTGCGGCTGGAGAACCAACTGCGGGCTGAAACGGCTGCGTTGAGAGCGTTGCGTGACGAGGCGATTCGGCGCGAACGAGATATTGAAGTTCGCACAGCCGAGTGTCTAGTGTGTTACGAGGAAATTGTCATTGGTTCGCACACAGACAGCGACAGCAGCACCGACAAATTTACGGCGGTCGGATATCTGGAATGCCGTGACGGGCACACTCTCTGTCGTAGCTGTGCCCAGGCACACATACGCGAGTGCTGTAATGTAAACTACAACGGGCCGGGGCGTGTCAGGGATACACACGAGCTGCTGTGCCCCAACCACCCGGGCGAGTGCCTGGCTGTTCCCTACACGAATGCGCAACTCGCAGCGGTGTTGGGGGCTGCAGCCTACGAGACGTACTTGCGCAGCATCATGATTGTGCGTGAACAGGAACTTGAACAGCAGTTCCGGAACGACCTCGAACGCACGCTGGCAGAACGCCAGCAAGAGTCGGACATTGACAGGCACGTACGCGTGATTTGCGATGAGATGCTGACCTTACGGTGTCCCAATAGCCTGTGTCGGAGAGCACTGATTGACTTTGACGGGTGCACCGCTTTGACATGCGATCTGTGCGATCGAGCCTTCTGTGGCCTTTGCTTGGAGGACTGTGGTCGCGACGCACATGTGCATGTGGCCCACTGCCAATGGAACCCCAATGAAGACGGTGATGTTTTTGTTGAAGAGAAAAGTGTAGCAGCGATTCAAGACCGTGTTAAAGGTGCAAAGATAGCGGACTATCTGAACAATGTACAATCTCAAGCGGTGAGAATTGGGGTGGAGGAGAGACTGACAGCCGAGTTAAAAGAGTTGGGTGTTGAGTTGCCGTGATTAGTGCTGCATGCAAGTCTACAAGAATAAGTGCTACATACATACATATGTACATATATATAAACATGTATGCACACACATATATATATATATATATACATTTATACATATATACACTCGTTGTACCGTGCACGGTTGATCAAGAGGCCAAGTATTGGCAATGCCGGACCCGACGCGACTTCCAAAAAAAGACATGTAGAGACAGCGCGTGTAGGCACCATTGCACTACACACGACACTTGCTTGTTTGGGTATAAGTTTATACACACACACACACA
>NW_014039143.1:0-9951 GCF_001186125.1 Sphaeroforma arctica JP610 | reverse complement strand
ATATATATATAAATATATATATATATATATATATATATATATATATATATATATATATTTCAATTATATTTATATATATATATATATATATATTTATATATATGTATCTATATATAGATACAATTTGAATTTATATATATATATATAAATATATACATATATGTACATATATATATATATATTTATAAATTAAAATGATATTTATACACATACTTATTTGTCTTTATTTTTAAATCGCTAATATCTGTGGTAGGATGGTGAGATTCTTATGCTGATATCTATTGCGCGCTAGCTGGTTACAATTTCACGACGATGTATTTTTCAGTTTTCATCTGGAATCCTTCAATTTGTTGTAAACGTGCATAGAGCCATAAACTGCAGTGCTAACTTGAAAGCAGTGATGCATGAGTGGGTTTTTCTCGTATTGGTGTCTTCTCTAGATAATTTAGTCGATTTACAATCATTAGGCCTTTCGGGCTACATTTTGATTGTTGAACTTTTGAAGCCCTTTCGGCTTTCAGCCTTCAGGAGGGGCCAATAGCTTGGTATGTAGGTGGCCCCCGTGCCGTAAGGGCAGTGACGGCAAAAAGAACAAGAAAAGTAAAAAGAGCAAGAAGCATACACAAGCATAGAGGCATCGATGGCAGCAGCATCGGCAGCGCAAGCCTAATCGTGGATATATGAGTCCATCCCATTTATAAATGCATCCACTTATTCATTACATTCAACTTTTGACTTATCACCACACCAACCGTATAGCTTCAACTGCGATTGAGTATTAGCATATATATATATAGCGAAATGCGTCAACACACTCTACCAAGTATCGACATTTATTAATCACAACTTGGTGTTAAGGTCAAGTTATATCTGCCACACGATCTGTTATATCCAGCCTGTACCATTATAATTCATCGACTACCATAACAGAATCGTCCCCTGAATCCATTCCTTCTTGTTTTTCCATCTGGTTCCTATTGTTTTGGTTTGTTGCACGTTCGTCGTTCGCGCTCTTGCCCATACCGTGATGTTTATTCTGACGGTCATTATTATTACTACTATGTTTCCAACCATTCGCTGTTGCCATCTGAAACTCCGGATTTTTAAATGAGCGATCTGGACCATCTTTGTCGTAATTCAAAAAACTGCTTGGCTTGTAGACATTTTGTGGAGCTGAGCGCTGCTGTGGAGACGATGGAATTGAAATGCGAGGGACTGTATAAGTCGATCTCGGGTAGATAAATTTGGGGGGCCGAACGATATTGCTGTTGTGACGCCTGACATTGTTGACGCTGTCGCTTTCAGATGACCCAGTATCTTGTGCCCCATGCGGTTGCCGAATGCATTGATTGTCATTTCGTTCATGCATAATTGTATTATCTTTACCATCGCATGCCCTTGCAGTTGCCCTCACGTCACCAGCAATGGCAGCAGAACCACGTGTGTTCTTATTAAAGATTTCGACTTTGTCAGGTTGCACAACAACTATGGCTTTGGATTCGATTTTGTTGTGAGGCAAACTTCTAAGTTCCGGGATCAGGATACAACAAGATGCGCCTGGCTGGTTTGAATCATTTATGGCTTGCATAGCTGCTGTATCGTTTGTATAAACCTCCGTCATTCCCACGCGATTCCAATCCATGGGTATAAAATGCTTGTCATTAGAGCAATTTGCTAGGAAGTTCCACCACTGCAATTTAAACAATCGATCGAAAAACGTGTGCTGTTGGCTGGCAGGAAATCGCTGCTGCCAATCGCATTTCGCGAGGTTGACCATGCTATCGAGTGCAGCTTGTTCATCATTGCGGAAGAAAAGGCTCACTGTCTCTATAGCATTTTTGAGCTTGAGCTGTGTTTCCTTCACTTTCGCTTTGTAACCGTTAATAAAATTTTCTGCATCCGCCGGACTTTCCACGATTGATAACTCGGTTAGAAATTCATCACAAAAGGATCTCAGTTCTGTTTTGAAATCACTGGCTGACATAAATTCATAAGCTGCACGGGTGTTCAGATTCGACATTGTCAGTGTTTTTAAGTATAAAGTGCTACCAGTCAGGAGCGAGAAGGTAGTATATACGAGGACTTGAAGCCTAAAGGATTAGTTTCCATTTCCAAGAGAGTGACATTCTGAGTTCGCTCTCGGAGTCTCTTGCATAAATAATTAAATAACACATATTTATATTTTTAAAGATTATTTATTTATATTTTTTGTATTCGTGTTGAATTGTTGATGACTTCCTACTTTTATTGTATTTTATATCACCAGTACCAATGAATCGACAGATTCTGTCGATTTTCAAATTTTTGGACCAGGAATTTGTTTTTTTTTGTTTTTTTTTAAATCGACAGAATCTGTCGATTCTTCGACGGCTGAACTACATATTGTTTTTTTTGCACACAGTGTGAGGCAATTCAGCCAATTGAAATTTAGCGGAATCGAAAGAGCGGAAAATTTGGGACGGAAACGAAACCGAAAACTTGCAAAACGACCCAGTGTTTCTCACACAGCAAGTGTTGCAGCACAAACACACTAACCCACTAACACACACATAGATTATCACTTAGTCACTTAGTATAGACGTTAGTATAATAGTATAGACGTTAGTACAATAGTATAGCTAGCAAATAGTTATCATGGTGCGTAACGTATTGGGTTTAACACACCCTCCTGATTACATACAGAATAGACCCGTCGATGCACATGCACATTCAGATGCATTTCATGCATCTGACGCCTTACCTCGTTTACACGAACACACACAGTTCGCTGTTCAACTCGATCATAGTGATTGGCAATCGAACACATCAAATAACACGCATCAATATAATGAAATTTATCATAATACAATAGGAGTTCAACAAGAAATATTTTCAATTGCACACTATCAATTCAGCACACATTCGATTTAGATTATTATACCATACATTTTTAAATAAAAAAGTGTCCATAAAGAGTTTTTTTTAATATATAAGTAATAAGTGCTACATAATATATTAATATTGTACAAACTAAATAAATAGAGTAGATTTATCAGCTTTAGAAAGTAAAAAAAGGAGACCGCGACTCCGCGAGAGCATGGCGAACTTGTGAGTTGTGAGAAGTCAGAAGACTGGAGAGAGAATATAAAGTCTATAACAATTAAGATGCGGAGCCGGCGAGAGCACAACCAGCACGACCGCACGAGCCACGGCGCCGCCTGGGTACTCATCTACTCATCTACTCAAAAATATAGATATGTAAATTGTAAAGTTGGTTAAGTTGCCGTTCCCATTTGTTTTTAAAAAAAACCCCAATATTTATGAAAATGCTAACTTAATTTTTAGATCTAAAGTCTGTTACCGTAAATATAAACATAACGATGTCCTGAACCTCTGATAAAGCGAAAAGCAGCACAGATGAAATGCCAAAAACAGCACAGATATTGATTACAATTTCACAGATACAGCGGTACGAACTGGTATATACACGATCTACAACCACTCGATACTATAAATCTAATACTGAAGAATACAGATGCTTTCTGTTGAACATAAACTGTTGATTATAACCAAATTGTTCTAGCAGCAAACATGACGATGAAAGTTGTAGCAGCGATAGATTTGGGCACGTCCAATTCTTGCTGTGGCTACGTGCTAGAAACTTTCAATCCACCATATGAACCCATTTGCTGTTGCCCAGGGATTGTCAGTGATGTGTATGAGAAAACGCCCACTGCCTTATTGGTCAGGAGGGGAACCCTGGAAGCCGTCAGTTTCGGTGCAGATGCGATCACAGCTTGGCAGAATGATAACAATAGTGGTGAGCCTCCGGAGTTTCATATATTCAGACGCTTCAAAATGGCCCTTTACACCGCAGAGCCTGGAGCTGATACAGTGGTACAAGCTGAGGATGGTTATAGTATGGAGGTGGGCAGCGTCATCAGAAAAAGCTTGAAGCTGTTTAAAGAATCACTTATTGCTAAGGTCAACCGTGAAAATGCAAACTACATTACAGACGCGGATGCACAGATTAGATGGTACGTCACAGTTCCGGCTATTTGGCCTGAGACAGCCAGAGCAAAGATGCAAACTTGGGCTCACGAGGCCGGATTGCTTCGGGCTGAACTCACATTAGAACCGGTAAATCAAATAATGTGTTTTAATTTCAAACATAGTTTGTAGATTTTGTGCTTGAATTCTATTTGCTGTGTACACGCATTCCGCATGCCGTTTTTTGTGTGTAGTATAGCCATCATCGACAGTTTAATCTTGTATCTTCATACTTCTTGTGTTGTCAATCAAATCATAGGAAGCTGCAGCAATAAGCAATTTAAAACGATCCAGTGTTGAGGATCAAATACGAAGGAATGACCTGAGAAAGTTTATGCTTGTGGATGTTGGTGGCGGAACGGTCGATATCTCTGGTATCCAAATCCAGAAAATGGATCCTTTGCAAGTGTAAGTCTATTTTTTCAATCAGCCCTGACATAACTCTGATTCCTTTTTATATTATATTATGATACTGTCTTTCAACTCTTTAACATCTGATAGGACAACATTACCAGGTCCAATTTGTATGCACGAAGGGGCGCTGCCTACGGCGGAGAGCAGGTGGACGCAAAGTTTCGTCAAATGCTCACGGAAGTGATCAAGCATGCAGGTTTCTCGCGGATGACTCAGCAGGTAGCATATGAACTTTCTGCTGTTATGGACCATTTTGCGGCTTGTAAAGCAAGATATGGAAATCAGAGAGTCGATTTAAACCGGTTGTTGGATGCACTCTACGATGAGCGATATAAGAGTACGCAATACGACAGAGAAGCCGAAATCAGGTCTGGTCTTTCAAACTACAACAGGAGTCACTCCACAAATCTATTATTTAGGTCCAACTTTTTACATTTTAATGACAACGAGATGCAGCATTTCTTCCAAGACACCGTCGATGGAGTATGCAGCGCAATTCGTGCTGCACTAGATGAACATGACGTGAGCATGATCGTGGTCACCGGTGGTCTCTCCCGTTCTCGCTTTCTGGCTGCGGCAGTGAAAGAACAGTTCGAACCAGTCACCTCGAGGAATCGTAGAATGAGAGGCATCATAGAGTCGGGTCAACCATCAATTGATATTGCGCGAGGATCCGTGATATTCGGTATTGATAAGATACTGGGGAACGAGACTATACAATCGAGAATTCTTTCAAGAGGATACGGCGTTATGTGCATTGATGGGTATCGGCCCTTGGTCAAAATGAGCGATTCCGTGGGCGTGGGTGAGACAAGGGACAGTTATGGACAACCAGCAACCCCAGAGCAAACGAGCTGCCTTATACCCTTCTACACACATGGTGCCGACCCATACAATAGGGATGAGCAAAGACAGATCGGCAATTTAGAATTAGCCATCAGACCTGGGATAGACACCGCAGTTGGATATCGGATCTACTTTGGTGATACAACGCTTCGAATGGAAGCGATGGGCAATGGATCGAACAATCGAACCGATAAAAACCCTAAAACACAACCTGTGATTTCGCTACGCAGCATGTGCCACGAGATAAAATATTTGGAGTATATTATTTATCGTACCTGAAAATCTAGTCGCCTTTCTATTTGTTTCTTGAGTAGCTAACTGCAACCAGCCATTCCTTCACTTATTGTCATGGCAAGTCTATGTAGGGTCAGAGGCTGGTTACGCTGGTACACCGTATTTTTATTTAGCTGTTCACATTCTGGCTTTTTTTAAAAATGGGCAATTGTACGATTGTTCATAAATAGCATCGGGGAGACGGGGACGTGGGTTGACGGACAAGAGCTGTTGCACTGTTTGAGTCGTCTTTTTGAAGTCCTGACTCCTGACTAAAATTTATAATTTGTTGTAAGAACACATTCCGAAGATGATTTTATAAATAAATAATTAGATGAGTATGAACGAAGATGATGAATTTATTTTGTAATAGAAGAACAGTGGCTTTTAATTTTCCCCATTAAAGTAATGAATGCAACATCGACCAAGATTTGAGATCTACTTTTTCTTTATAGACTTTTAAAGATGAAGATTATTGGACTTTGGAGTATCATAGTTTTGATATACATTCTATTTTTTTTGTGGGGTTTTTTTTTGGTTTTTGTCTTTTTTTCAAAGTATGGGCGCCAGGTTGCAAATATGTATTTACATAGCAAATAGTTACTGTATCTATGTGACAATACATAAATACTAAAATAAATATTTATCACTGAAAGCGATAAATATTTAGCTATTTAGAAGTCCCTTTCAAACTATTACTTCCAACAAATGTCACGCTATTTTGTCCGCAAACCCAGACCTTATTTTGTAAAACGTTAGATTAACGGCTATAGAAGAGATATAAACGGTTTATAAGTTCTGGAAATATTAAAGGAATATGTTGTATTTAAAAATACATAGTGAATTTCAAAAAGGATGGAATTGAAGAAAAATTATTATTAGAAAAAGCAAGACTCTTACCCAAAATTATAGGTTCTTTATCCTACCTTTTTTTATGCTTCATTAGGTTCATATCTAAAATTTCAGAAACTTATATTATCCGTTTCGTCCCTCTGTCGTAAAGACTCGAGTCGTAAGTCGGAACACAGACTTTTATTTATTTCCTATAAATCATGATCGTTTCTAAAAATAGAAGGAAGTTTTCATTTTATATTTATTTATTTTACTTCTTTTAATCTTCTTCTTCTGTTTTTGTTTTAAAAACAAAATATAATAGTATCTATACTCTATAAATATAGTACAGTACATAGTCTATGTAGAACAATTTGTTTAAAAAAAAAAAACAACAAAACAACAATTATGATAGATAAAACTTATTATTTATATATATTTACAGTTGTTTAGAAAAAGAATAAGGGCTCTCCCGCGCAAGAGCATTTCTTCCGAGAAAGAACCTATTTCTTGAAACAAAAAGAGATCTGCCGTGCCATAGTGATTAGTGCCACATTCTGGAAATCCAAAACTGTGCAATACAGTTTTAAAAAAAAATGACATGCCAAAAAAGGCATTTGCCATTTGACAAGCCCAATTCGGCAATTCCAGGACCCCTTTTTAAATTTTTAATGGACGTAAACGTCAATCTCCATGTCTATTCAACTTAGCCACCAAGCGTTCAGCAACTTGCCTTTCATCCTGACCATTCTTCACATCTAGCTCCAAATCAAACACTTCCACGGTGTGTGACATTGCACCTCCAGCCTCTAGCGCCAAGTAGCTTTTGAACCGGTGCAAGAGGCGATTGATAAGATGAGGCATCATCTTATGGTTACTTTCCGGTTGTTCACTCGTGCCGGGGTCATTGGCAACCATGGCCTGGGGTGCTTCCAGAGCCCGTACGCTGCTTGCTTTTTTTTGGGATTGATGCAGATTGAGTCATTACAGAATGACTGTATTAAGTATGGAGACTTATTTCCCGTTTTCGTATTATGCAAAACACTTCAATGTTCTAGCTCTCTGAATGATTGGATTATGGACACTTACGTCCAATATTATAAATATATTAAATAAGAAACTATACTGCATTTCCTTTTTTTTTGAAACTTGACATTTGCTTAGTTCAGGAAATATCAGTTTGCCTGATACTACAATGTGCGTATAATCGTATGCAAGTGACCGATTTTAGGAATACAATTGTCTAGGTGTGAGTGCATACATAACAGGCCCAGGTGCACATTGACGCGACTAACTAATTGTCTGGTAGATATAGATACGCATTTAGATAAAGGCACATCTCAATACGTACATATACATATCCACGCACATACATATACGAAACACACCCGTGCGGCGTACTGCATACACGCCCTTTGCCAGGTACTTTACGATTCCCTTGCCATCCTCCTTTGACGGAATGCTGACGCGATCCCTCACATCGATAACCCCCATAACCCCCGACGCCGCACTCTCGGCACGCACCTGTTCACGCACCCGCTGGTCTCTGACCTTTTGTTCCCTGGCCTTCCAGCTGTGTGTTGCTTGCGCGTCTTCCGCTTCGCTATTTCTATCGCGCTCAGGTGACCGCGATGGCGTAAGTGCGTCGGACCGTGAGCTTGTAGTAACCTATCCTAATTTTATGACTTTTGTTTTGGTTTCGTCACCTATTCCGGGGTTTTTTTTAATAAATAAAGACAAAACAGAACGGAGAATAGAGTACTAAACCCTAAATAGTAATAAATAAATAAATATATCCAAATATTTACAGCAGTTAAATAGTATAAAACCACTGTCCCCTTCTTTTGGTGTAGGGCAGTGTGGGACTTGGCCTGTGGGCTGTGGGCTGTGGGTAGCCATTGATCGATTGAGGGAGTGGGAGCTTGCCACCACCAATTTGAGTTATTCTCTATCTGTGATTCTATTGGGTAGAGCAAACTATAAAGTTGCTTTATAAGGTGATATTTAGTAAAAGTGCAACAGATCATATCTGATGTACCATTACTTTCCTTTTTTTTTAAATAGCATGCCTCGTTTATAGTCGTATTAAAAAAAATGTATTTTAATATATTTAGCATAAAAAAAGTTAACCGTTATTTATTTCACTTTACAAACAGTTTAACGTTTACATGCCCTGGAAATCGGCACCTATTTTTAATAAATATCAACTGGTTCATATTGCGTACAAACAAAATTTTATCGTAAATCGTGATGTATTCTTTTGAATTAACATATTTATGAACGGTCGTCGATCGGTCGGTCGGGTATATTTTTTGTAGATAGTTTCAGCCAGTCTCGGACTCTCGAGTCTTCGACACCGCACATAACTCCTCAGCCCCCAGCTTCCAGTCCTTCTGAAGCCTTAAGGCTGCAATGGAATATCAAGCTCTCGAAAGTACTCAATTCAATACATGTATAGCAAGCATTGTCTAGCATATCCTCGTAGGAATGGTTCTATGCATTTATCAAAGCACGACGGTGAGAGGATAAGGGGCGATACCCCAATACATGACGCATAGAGACTATAATATAGCGAAGGATATCGAAATGTACAAACATACTTCCAATTCTTAGTGACAAACGTATATATGCAGTCGGGTCGCGATGATCTAAACATATTTTCCATGCACATATTTAAGGAAGAAGAACCCTTGATGTTTTGAATAGGTCGAGATTGCTGTAAATGTGCAGGGAGCGGGATATACTGTGTTGCACAAGCATTTTGTCTATTTATATCGATATTTACACGATATATAGAATTTACCTACTCGTTTAGTTATTCTAAGAGGGTCCATTCCGAGCCTGACTAGGTATTCTGATCATTGCTGACCAGCATCTTCTCTAATAAATACTATATCAATAGTCGATAATTGAACGACTCGATGTACTGCCTCTTATGCGCAATAGCGTATGGGTATATATGAATTTTCGTAAGCACAAAAGCGATCTTGATGTATAGCGCATTCGTCTGGGAGTTGTATATGTATGTCATATACTAAATGTGAGTGCATAGATGCACCGCAGCCGTAAAATGACTAGTATACGGGACCGTGCCGAAACGATTTCAGTTGGACTAATTCATACTCGTGAAAACAACAATACTCTGAGGGATTGTGAGGCTGAGACATTGCCGATATTTAATCCTCTCAGTACTGTTTCCGCCGAAGGGATTTTATTTAGTGTTTCATTGTCGCTCTTTTCTGGGGCGAATCCGAGAGACTCATAAAATCCTATCTTTAGAAAAATGAACTAAAAATAAAAATACTCTTGAAGACATTAGTTATTGTCTTAACCAATAACTTGCCACTATCAAGAATTACCGACTTAGCCTTCATCAGACTGGCACATCTGGTTGGCTTGAAGCGAATTTTTTTTCTTCAAATTAATACTTTATTACTGAAGCGTATCAGCTTTTCTAAGTCCCTGTCGACATTATCCCTGATTTTTTGTCCGTCGCCAATAAATGTACGCGACGCCTTTTTTTCCGGCTGAATAGGTTTTGCCCATTAGAGACCCTGT
>NW_014039144.1:12461-15607 GCF_001186125.1 Sphaeroforma arctica JP610 | reverse complement strand
GATAGTGTCTTCTCATGCACTACCACAGATAATGTCTTCTCATGCACTACCACAGATAGTGACAGACTCATGCACTACCACAGATAGTGATGTCTCATGCACTACCACAGATAGTGTCTTCTCATGTACTACCACAGAAAGTGTCTTCTCATGCACTACCACAGATAGTGTCGATATTATCAAGCTTCCGACACTAACCCCAGTTGATCGCGAAGATAATTATAACAAAAGGTGAAATGAATACTTTGCGGATAATTCATAGGACTGAGTACTCGAGGGTGTCTAATGGTGACTTTTACAGTGTGACACCTATGCAGAGTCCGTTTAAAAGAAAAATAAGGATGCTGTCTGTGTGTTTTTCATACCAATATGCAATCGTTCAAATGCAAGAGAAAGAGACATACAGATAGGCCAAACTTGGTAGTATGCCTTTCCAAGCCGACATGGGCTAAAAGCCGAAGGACGCCGCCCGAGAACTAAATCGAGACTATCAAGCTTCCGACACTAATCCCAGTCGATGCTGTCGAAGAGAATCAGAAGGAAAAAAATGCGCAATGTATACTTCGTGGATATGGTGTATTTACTACCGGATACCCTTGATAGTACTAAACCTGTGACGAAATCCTCGAGACTACAGTTTTGTATGAGTACATTTATTTCAACATTGGTAGCATGTAATTGCGCTGGCTAATATATAAGATTATACCTATACATTATTTTCGATAGACTAAATATATCGGTATTGAAATAGTTATAATGTTTAAGCTGGGGTACATTACAATTCAGATTGCTCATCCATTGATAAGTTTATTGGCTGATAATAAGTTATGATAAGAGTATGTAATCTTGTGTAGTGGCATACTGGTTCACGGCACCATCTTGAGCTAACAGTATAAATAAAGGTCTACGCGCCCTTTCAATCGGGATAGTTGTGTCGTATATTTGAATTGACTATATAACCTTGCATGCTGCTCGCTCATATCGCTCTAACAATAGTGATAATAGTAGCTACATTAATTTACGCAGCGATGTGTACGTTATATCACACATATATATGGTGCACTATACTATGATTTTTTTTGCGCCCATCACACTATAACAGGCTATGTCAAACATTTAAGAAATTGAATGCTGGAAAGGTATTTTTAAAAATTTACATAAAGATCAGCAGCGTAACACGTCTTTAAGACAACAAAGCTCTCCGGTATAACTAAATTGTTAAATTTAAAAGTTTTCTTGAACCTTTTCTTCTTTCTCCCCTCCCTCCTGGTTAAATCTATGTCACTGGGTTGTACAGGGTGTACCGAAAAGTTGTCACATATCAAAGAAGGACGTTGTTTTATTTATGTGGTTTCAAATGATATATTTACAAACCATTATGCCTCCCATTAATAATAAAACAATATGTCCACTCTAACAAGATATATATTCGTATATTGAAATAAAAAACATAATCTTGTCACATACATGCGGTAGCATGATATTCTGCGGAGACTCGGTCAGTTCAGTCGACTCGAAAGCACAAAACAAGAATCCGATAAAGGTATACACCAAAATGTAATATATTAGATATCCTCCCAGGAGCGATGCAAGATATACAGTTTAAATTAAAAACTTCAATCCTCGTAACAGTAACCGACTCTTGACATATCGTATAAGGTGAACCTGGTAATTCCGGTACGCTATGTCTACACCTGGTCGAATAGCTTCAAACTTTGTTGGGGCAGATTCATCTCTTAAAGGAAACTGATATGGTATCTACATTTTGAAGTCTATCCTCTTTTGGAGTGCCGTCCTTCGACTGAAAATCACATTGGTGTAAGCGATAGCACACCTTTCCATATTTATGTTCATGCCGCACATAGACAATTGAGAAGTCATAATAAAAACCATGAAACGAAGTTCGACGGCGTAATCAGAGCGCGGTTAGGTATGGACGCACTGCTCAGGCCATTTCAAACATATACTATATATCACTCCTAAATATTAGGGCTGTAATGATCACTACCGGGTCGTACCAGATGCACTAGTATATTCGAATATATCAGTTCATATATAGGTTACTTAACTTTAGAAAGTGTCAATCGGTACATTATTCCACGATGGTATCTATATTTTGAAGCGGTTGGTTTGTGCAAGTACCTTCTTGATGAGGAAAAGGTACGGTGGTAGTAAACCTCTTGAAAGGTTTGTTCATGCCACCTATGGATAAATTGAGGAAAACACGCCCAATACAATAAAGGTCAACGATAAAGATACAGCGGGATTTGGTGTGGATAAAATGTTCCCACGATACTAGACAATATATCGGACGAGATACTTAGAGATTTACAAGTTTCTAAACCCTTCTTGCTGAACGAATGATACCCGGGTGTACAATATGTACTTGTACGTTCGAGTATTTCTGATCTATACCCGGTTACATAGCTATATAATGCATCAAAGCTGTAAGAACCGAGCTAAAGTCAGTCATCTCGCATACTCTTTATAATCGTGAGCGATACCCCGCATTGTACTGATGAAAGTGCACATACTTTCAAATTATATATAAAATGATTGACCTAATTAACTATTAAGCCAGCCAGTTTTGGCGCCCGATCAAAATGTCTGATAGTGCCTGAAGTAAATCTGACTATAACATAATAACCTAATTATTAGAACCTAATGATTCTAACCTAATAATCCCAAAGGTATTCCGATCCGATCAATTCATGATGCCATTATTGTCGATTACAACCGTTTTGAATGAGTTGCTCTATTTCTAATGTAGGTTAATAAGTTAAATTTGTGACCACTGTAATTTGTAGGTCGGTTGATATATGTGGGCATTGTTGACATATGCGTGCATATACACGCATACATAGTTTTATACACCGATCGGGCAGACTTGGTAGTAGAACCTCTTAAGCCGATATGGGCTAAGCCGAAGGTCGCCGCCCAGGAACTATATCGAGAACATCGAGCTTCCGACACTAAACCCAGTCGATAATGTCGAATAGCATCAGAAGAAGAAAAGCGCAATGAATACTTTGCGGATATTTTGTACGACTAGCCTCTCTTTGCATGACTAACTTATCGATGGTGTCAAAATTTAAATTTTACGACCCGATACATTTGATAGTAGCAGAATATGTGATGAAATGCTC
>NW_014039144.1:9884-12011 GCF_001186125.1 Sphaeroforma arctica JP610 | reverse complement strand
TAGTAGCATACTGATTCACAGCGCCATCTTGAATTATCAATATAAACAAACGTTTACGACCTTTCAACTGGTGGTAGTTGTGTCGTATATGTTGAATTGATTATAGAACCTTGCTTGTTGCTCGCCCATCTCGCTGTAACAACCATAATAAAAGTGGCTACATTTATTTACACAGTGCTGTGCGGGTCATATATCACACATATTTGGTGCATAATGACTGAAGATCTAAATTCTGGTCAACACATTATACTATACTATTATTTTTTGCGCCCATCACACTCTATCAGGCTATGATAAATATTTTAAGTTATTTAAGTTATTTTCTTCAGCTATATACATAGTGGTAGAGATCCATGGGGTAGCAGGGCAATTACAAGCTATAAATATTGATCTGCGGCTGAAAAAAAATGCATCTTTTCTATTCAAACATAAATAATACTTACACAGACATATCGTCAAAAAATGTGTCACTATATAAACTCAAGGATATATGCATACTACTACGACTCCTACAACTCTACGATGCGACTATACCTAGTAGGTAACCAGATAGTAGTAATTATATATATTGAGTTTGAATACATACGTGTAATCAATTACGTTAGAATTTAGCTCATCGACATTCTCAACATGTGTTTCAACTGGAGTATTATTATCCAAGCTGAATGTTTTGATACTTCGATGCCATGCGAAGCATTTAATTTAGCGAATTTTGGATTCGTCAAACGATTGAGACCCACATAAATGTATGCTGCTATAGGTGTATATATAACCTTCAACCTTTCAGCTTTATACATTGGGGTATACAAATAGCTAGTGTAGATGCTTAGATCGGTACAATATTCAAATACGTAATGAATGTAACTGGCATACAAGCACACAATCAAAGCATATACATCATATAACAAGTGGCATACTTATGTAAGCAAAACAAACAAACAAACGGAATTGTCCGAAAAGGCAAATACGGTTTGGATGAGAACGCAGATACGAACACGTATATATCACAAATACATAACTTTTATACACAAACATGTTACATACCCAGGGATCAGACGTCCAGGTATGTTTAGCCATTGCAATACACAAAGGCAAAGTGTTAGATGCACGTACTAAGAACTATATATCAAATAAGCTAACGCATAATGACGTTCGAGATAAACGACTAACGTCACTGTAATACAACTTACGGAATAGTCGCAAACTGGCTTACTGGGCACTGAAATAACCATATCACATGATCTGCATAAAACCGACGTAGTGTATATACTTCTATGACTGCTATCATAAAACTTGCTCATCGCCTCAAAGTACTCATAAAGCGTGCTGAAGCGACGTCAGATCTTGCGTATACACTATATGCTTTCGATACTATTCATATGAATTATATTTCTGAATTCACAGAAGCTGCTCGCATGGACTTCCATATTGACAAACTACATGTCATACATACCCCATAAGTTATAGCCAGGATGACGACCAAATATTGTCTTGATGTAAAGAATATGTAGAGAATATCATGAACAAGATGAATGTGGGGTATATGGCAGCATAGCGGCGGTAGCTATCGATCGATTTCACAATACAACAAGTGATTGAGGCGTACAAAAACCTACTCGGAAGGTCAAAACCAGTTCGGCTAGTCTAAGAAGGTTATGAAGTCTATTGCTTCGAGGCCAAGTATTTCCCTAAGCATATTCACGATCAACGTAAAAGGGCTACCGGCATTGTACTACAACATGGAATAGTCAAATTTGCTTATTGGGCACTGAAATGATTCACTAGAGAACCATTCCCTACATATAATCGACTTAACTGTATTTGCTTCAATGGCTGCTATCAATAAACTTCATCATCCTATCGAAGTATCTACAGAGTATTACGAAGTGGCGCCAGATTTGGTATATACACTACACGCTTTCGATACTATCTATATGAGGTCTATTTCTAAATCTAGATAAGCTACTCGCCTGGACTTCCATATCGACAAACTCATGTGGTTCACTTCCCACAAGCTATATCCAGGCCGAAGACTAAATATAGTCTTCCTGTAAAGATGTATTTCCAATAGTATATATGAAAGTAAGAAAAATATCATGAACAAGGGAACAAGGCGAAAACCCTACA
>NW_014039144.1:0-9275 GCF_001186125.1 Sphaeroforma arctica JP610 | reverse complement strand
GGACGGCACTCCAAAAGAGGATAGACTTCAAAATGGGTTTTAGGGTTTAGGGTCTAAAACATGTGACAGTAGCGACCGATTGACCAATACAATAAGTGATCGAGAGGTACACAAATATAATCGGAGGTTGATAATCAACTCATCTGGTTTATTGAAGTTCTGTAGTCTACCTTCTTTTCTTTTGTTTGATATCCTGTTGTGACATGGGACATCATCGACTGAGCAATAGCTTAGCGTGTTTCAGTTTCACTTACTCTCATAGGTGCAAGTATTTTAATTGAAACAGCCCATTAAAAGATTCCAATATCAATACAACTTATCGGAAAGTTGAGCAAGATGATACACACACAGCATGCTATCGCCAGACAAATTCGACTATCACTACACACAGTAGGTGACCTATATATAAGTATATTTGATCTGTTGGCCCTAATTGATCTCAAAATACTATTGTTAAGAGAAGGCTGTCTCACAATACAATGAGAAAACTTTGAAAGAACAGAAAAAAAGATGACTGATGCATTTCATACCTATAATTACTATCGAGCAGCACAATTCGCATATGAACGCTTTACTGTCAATGTATAAATGATATTGAATGACGGTAACAGTGTAAAAATATACTCTTCTACTTGATCGACCCAAAACCCGTGCACACAACTCATACAGAAACCGCAGGTGGTAATGAATAGTAGAGAATCAAAGTTGATGACTTACTTTCTTTGCGCAATATCAATACAACTTATCGGAAAGTTGAGCAAGATGATACACACACAACACGCTATCGCCAGACAAAGTCGACTATCACTACACACAGTAGGTGACCTATATATAAGCATATTTGATCTGTTGGCCCTAATTGATCTCAAAATACTATTATTACGAGAAGGCTGACTCACAATACAATGAGAAAACTTTGAAAGAACAGAAAAAAGTATGACTGATGCATTTCATACCTATAATTACTATCGAACAGCACAATTCGCATATGAACACTTTACTGTCAATGTATAAATGGTATTGAATGACGGTTACAGTGTAAAAATATACTCTTCTACTTGATCGACCCAAAACCCGTGCACACTACTCATACAGAAACCGCAGGTGGTAATGAATAGTAGAGAATCAAAGTTGATGACTTACTTTCTTTGCGCATGATATTAATATAGACTGGTGGCTGTTAGCTCATTGTATTATACCAGAAGCTTGCTCTCTTGTGTTGCTTTAGGGCCTATTCGTATCGCACTGGAAAATCCATCTGGGTATCCGGTTGAAGACTTTCAATCGGACACAAATAAGGGATAATATTGTTTATTTCAATTTGGGTTAATATTATGTCTATATGCACACAGTGTGAGCCAAACATTACAGCAAATATTCCATTAGAAGTCAAACATCATTTTGTCTTGGACATCCAATTACTCATAAGCTGGAACAAAAGGAAGGTATTCCCCATAGAATATAGGGCGCAAGATTTGAACTGGTTCAAAAACGCTTACCACTTACTTGGGTAAGCAGGTCTTTCAACTACTTGGTATAGCAATAATGAGCCGAACATATACCGTAAAATGCATAAGCTACAGATTGTATATATTATAAATGTAGAAAAAAGCCCTTGCCCAGAGTCGAACTGGATATCTCTTCATTACAAGTGAAGCGCTGCACCGGTTAGCTTCAAAGGAATTTGAGAGTTTAAAAAGAATAAATGTATTAAAATACCAAAACAATAAAAAAGACAACGAATACACAAACAAGGCGGTATTTTTGAGGCATAATTTCGCCAACGTGGTGCGATTTATTTTGTTTTTGTTGTTAGTTTGGACTAGACAGATTAGTGTCAATACATAGAAGCAGTAGATTTTGCAAGTACTAGGTTATGAGGTCTTTTTTAACGGAGAACGGTTTGTCGGAATACATGAACCTAAGCATCGCATATCGACTTCTCAAACATGCGGTTTGACTGTGCAAATATCATATATCACGACATATATATTTAGTTTGCACCATCTACGTGGTACATTTACTTTGTATTTGAACCAAAACGAGAGGTATGAAGCGTGCATACCAGTAGATCCCTTAACAAGCTTTGGTAGTTGAGAAATACACGTACACAAGGCGCTATGCACATTAGCGGTCTTATTCTTGTGAATCAATAAACAAGCTTACGAATTATGTAGATAGAGAGAGACGTTATACGCAACTAAGGCGATATTTTTTTAAAGATATAAAGTTACTTGTATGTACTCTGAAAATTTATTTTTAAAGAGCATCAAAATAAAAAGCCAATGCCCAGAGTCGAACTGGGTATCTCTTCATTACTAGTGAAGCGCTGCACCGGTTAGCTTCATCGGATATAAATTTGGAACTTAAAAAGAAAATTTAATTTATCAACATCAATAATAGCTTGTCAATATTTATACGCAGGTGTCTATTCTTAGTTCGCTCTCATACTTTATATGGGCTCAAGAGGTCGAGGATACCATTGCCCTCTAAAGAGACAGATATTGAACCCCGACTTCAAAAAAGAGTCGTTTTCGAATATGGAAGTACACACGTATGTCAGCAAGCCGGTATATCTGATTCGGTGCAGCGCAGCGCTTCGCCTCACCTATAATAAACACATTGAATCGCTCGTATTTTCTTATTTTATTGTTAATCAGGAAATTTATAATTCGCTACGATCACCCTTTATACTATTTTCTACATACGATTTAGTGTCCACAATGCAGTTTGATTTACTGAGTTTTTTTCTCGCCCGCGTTGGTCGCCTTAGGACCAGCAAGGGCATCTGCCGCGAGCTTATCTTTCGCTAAACTGATCATAAAATCCAACTCTTCGTCGAGGTATTTGCATAGTTTCCACTGTAGCTCGGAATGGGCAAAAGGGTGTCATTCTTATAAGTAATGCTCTAGTACGGTACAGGACGTGTTGTGCAAATTTAATCAATAGGCTAGTCACACGTGCGGTGCAACACAATGGAATATTCATCGTTGACTTGGTGCATGCGGAAATGAATACGTATACGTCTGCGCGATATGTGTCCATGCTTTGGGTGGCGAGTGTTTACTCTACTCTGCAAACTAAATGGTGCGAAAGATTCAGTCACTTACCCCGTCTACTCCAGTACCGATGTCGACAGTGGCTGCGGTACGTAACATTCCATAGTATGACCAGATGGCGAATCCAAGTCCAACTGTAGCGAGACAAGATGAAATAGAACAAAAGACTATGAACATGTGAAAAGGATTGAAGTCACCACATAGGTCGGAAACAACCCGTCTATTGGAGGATTTAAGTTGTGTCCGAAGGAGAAAGCTGTATACCTAAAATCGAGAAAGACAACTATATCATCACCCAATGCACGCGTTGCCACACACCTCGAGGAATATACTCTATGATTACATGAGAATAAAACACACTCCCGGAGCCTTGAGGGTCTACCTACCCATGCAATATGAAAAATCACACGTAGGAAGTAACCTGAACTGCGCCTGCTCCAGCTACTTGTAGACAGCTACACTCATGAAACATTTAAACAACAGCTCTAGCTTGATGATGGTCGATTCTCGCAATGATGCGAAGAATCAATAGGTACCTAGATAAAACACACACATATACTTGACATTCTGACTGTGCATGTATTCGTATGCTGTGACCAATGCTAACAGAGTCTTGCAGAAATAGTATACATTCGTCCCTGGCTGTAGTTGAAACTCAACACACCTGTGGGTGGAGGGGGTACCACACCGAGCCCGTACACCACGGGAACGCCGGTCATCAACATGGGAATATTGGGCCCAGCAACTACACAGGAGATAGAACGCACATAAAAGCATGAGTGTAAGAAGACAACGGAGTGCCGAACTGGGAAGCGTGTAGTAGGCGATCATACAGTGTCTAAGCCTCTATACCATGCATTGTGCAGTATGATATCTCAAGTCACACAAGCGACGGGAATGATTGTACTAGACAAGGCAATGTGGTTGAGTGTACTAAACGAACGACATGCTAGTCCATAGAGCGGGATTCAGAACCAGAGAACATACCATTGGTGCATACGTAAGAAATGTACTGGTTCGTGAATCTCATCACGCGCTGTTGGAAACTGGCACTGGCGCGTGCCAGCAGTAAGGCCGATCGGTAGGCGAGTGTCTGTTCGGGTGACCTGTGACGAGAGAAACACACAAAGGACATACCACGTGAGCACAAAGGCAGCTAGAGAGGTAACACACGTAGACTGGCGGAAGAGAAGGAGAGGAGAAGGAGAGGGGATGGTGGATGTACTGCATCGTTAAGCAATCGCCTCTACTGACGCAAAGCAAGCACACACACACACACACACACACAAACACTCTATCTTTATCTCTCTAAACACACGCACCGTTTAATCGCCAGCATATTCTTTCGGATGATCTTGAGTCGTTCAATGGGATCTGCTTCATCAATCGGCGACGTAGTGATCACAAAGCCAAACATATTGCGCAGGATGTAGTCTGCATCGTAGTCGTCGGGGGTGCGCACATTCACCGGAGAGGCCAGGTGCAACGGCCGCAGTTGGTCTGCTGTCCACTGGTCCCCGTCTAAGAGATACCTGAGTGTTGCAGCACATTGTGTGTAGACAAGGAGGAGAGGATGTGAGAGTGTGAGAGATGTCTTTGGTTAACATGGGGAGATGTACACCCGAGTGTGTTGTACACATAAAAGGCATGGGTGGTTCACACTGCCTTCTGTGGAGGTGAGTGGTTTAATATAAGTCGACCGTGTGAAGGATATGTCTGCTTGTTGCGTCACAGTGCGTGGACATGACGGGTGAAGTACCGAGTGTGTATATGGCACCGGTATGTCGCATTGGCATTGGATCACATGTTGGTGTCTGGGTGTGTAGGAGAACTTCAGAGATTTTACTTCATTGCATGGAAGAGTGCGTGATCGGAGTATGCGAGTTGGAGGACTGAACCTTGCTGTGATCACAGTGTAAACGAGCGCATCAAGGACCGTTCGACCGGTCGTGTCTTTCCTTTTGGATATCATATACTAGTATAGCTTGCATGATATTACTTGCATAATGTTAGCATAGCTTGTATGATATGTGCGGTAGTGAAGGCAACTGATACCTTCGCAGTGCTCCGCTGATGGCCGTTGTCATGACATCGTTGACTGTGCCCTCGAACGCTTTCCCGACGAGCTGAAGAACGCAGAGACACACAATGGGAATACAGTACAACGGAACAAAAGTAAGTGAGATGTTAAGCCAATGTCTACCAATCACTATCTGATAGTGTTAACAAAAGAAAGTGAGACACATACTGGGAATACAGTACAACAGGTCAAAAGAAAGTGATGTTAAGCCAATGTCTACCAATCACTAACTGATTGTGTTATCCCGCTAGTGGGATACTCATCGGTAGTGTGCAATAGAAACAGTACAAGTGGAGATGCCCGCACATCGCTTTCTGATGGTCTTGGTAATATGGTACAGATGGAGTTTGAGTACAGAGAACTCTACCCTTTCAACTCAATATATATATATATATATATGTATATATGTATATGTACATATATACATACATATTTATATACATATACATATCTATGTATATATACATATATATACATACATATAGATACATATATACATATATATGTATCTATTATTGTATACGGCAACATGGCTTTGCATGCAACTAGAGAGTCGTGTGCTTTGCCATTAACTACCCGTCGTATACCCAGTCTCATTTCGGAAGCTACTTCCGAAGTCACTGAGCTAAAAAAAAAAAGTAAGCCCATCACCCACCACTCAGCAATCGATACACACACACCACCAACAGAATAAAAAACACGGACTCGAAACCAAACCAACTCAACCACCGGGACACGCTTGGTCACATGAGTCATGGATGAGTCATGGATGGAGCATTCAATTGACCAATTACTGGTGGCACATACACACACACCTTAACGTCGGCCACAGTGGTAGTTTTAGTCCACGCATGACTTCGTTCACCCACCAACGGGTTTTTGAGTTGTGTCTTGAGCTCTGATTGGTAATCAGGGACGTCCGAGATTAGATGAGAAAGATATACACACGCACAGGCACACACCTTATAAGGCTCTAAGTCTACTCAAATGGTTTTACCATAGCACGAATGGGGCAGAGATGAGGAACATATGCTGGACGTCAAGTGTATTCTATCAAGCGACTACAATAAACGGCATAACACTAACACAAGAGCATGAACCACGTGTACGAGATAGGCTCACCCTCGTACTCTACTAGGTAACTACGACGAAGACAAATAGCTCTACTCACCAAACTGTACTTTCCTCGTACTCTACCATGTAACTACGACGAAAACAAATAGCTCTACTCACCAAACTGTACTTTCCTCGTACTCTACCATGTAACTACGACGAAAACAAATAGCTCTACTCACCAAACTGAACTTTCCTCGTACTCTACTTAGTAACCACGACCTAAATGAAGCACTCCACACTCCAAACTGAACTTCCTCTACGTACTTTACCACCGATCCACAACAATTGCAACGCACTACACACGTTCGCCCCCACACACACCAGGAGAGGCGAAGGATATGGCGTATTTGAGATTGACGGTGATGAAACCCCACAGATAGTACAGCGCCAGCAGAAGTGTCCCCCAAAAACGCTCGAGCGCACCCGAGATCCCACGGTTGTGGTTCACGGGCTTCTTCAGGTAGGTCATGGCTTGCAGTTTCTTCAGCTCAGGTGTGGGATCGGTCATGGTCGACAGCTGCGTGGATGGGAGGGTGTGTAGGCATGGGTAGGTGAGTGTCACGTACGGGGGTACAGGGACTCGGGGGTATAGATCCGATATCCCTACAGGGTAGTCTATTTGGACGCAGGTGGGTGGTATCTATAATCTACTTGAACGTGGGTGGTTAGTGATCTATAGAGATGGCTCAGCTTGCCACGAGGATTGCGATTTAAACCAAGTTTTTACAACGGGAATAGTATGACAGTTGAAGGGAAGGTCCGAGTGCCCCCATACTGGACGGTCACGACGAGACCGCGTGATGTATTTGAACGGGTCTGGCTTGCGGTAGAAACTTTGGTACGCAAGAGACTACTGGCAATCGATACACACTCAGCCAATGCAAAGAGGCTACTATAGTGGCACAGTGTCTGCGACATACGGATATATAGATACCTACACACAGCCACGTACATGTTAGATGTTAATAGGGTGTGGAGGTAGTAGAACGGGGTTACTGTAGTGGCGCAGTGTCTGCGACATACGGATATATAGATACCTACACACAGCCACGTACATGTTACATGTTAATGGGGTGTGGAGGTAGTAGAACGGGGTTACTGTAGTGGCGCAGTGTCTGCGACATACGGATATATAGATACCTACACACAGCCAAGTACATGTTAGATGTCAATGGGGTGTGGAGGTAGTAAAACGGGGTTACTGTAGTGGCGCAGTGTCTGCGACATACGGATATATAGACACCTACACACAGCCACGTACATGTTACATGTTAATGGGGTGTGGAGGTAGCAGAACAGGGTCACGCATGAGTGTATGACGAGTGAGGTTTGGTTTCGAATACTCAGAAGACAACGCTTACATGAGGTTGGGTTTGTGTACCAGGTACTACGAACGTGCAGAGGAACTTCAGCTACGTGAAGGAGGGACTAGACGAATAAAAACTCGCAATGACCCAACGCACAAACCCATCCGATCAGATGTACAGCAAGCTCAACAGCAAAGACACACAGCGAACCACACCACTTGAGCAGGTGCTCTATGAATCAGAATATGCACATCACTGGCTGCGTATCATAGGCACTAGGTCACCCCATACACACCACTTGAGCAGGTGTTCTATGAATCAGAATATGTATTACACCGGGTTTGTATCATAGGCACTGGGTAACCCCATACATACCACAGCTTATCAGTACCTCTCACGGCAGAATATGGGAGACGGCACCAACTACTGACCGCACGCGAGCGGCATATGACACCAAACATATATACAGAATGAGCATATGAAACCAAACACGTGTACAGAATGAGAATATTGAACCAAACACACGTACAGAATGAGCATATGAAACCAAAAACCTAACACGTGTACAGAATGAGACTATGCGAGTTGCATGAGACATACACAGAACGTAATACACAGAGGATTGTAGCAAGGTTGTACCTTTGGCGTGTGGCTATATATAGTCGGCGCTTGAGACCGAAGAACTTGGGCACATGTACGGCAACGATAGACTTACCATGATGGAAAGAGAGGCTCCATCCGCTATGCAGTGGTGCGTCTGCAGATTAGAAGGGTAGAGTTTATAGGGAGTTAATAAACCGCGTTAGAAGTCAAAGAACGGGGATAGGCAGTCCAGGTGAGATCAAGAGCACGAACGGTTTAGAGTGAGATAGCGTTATACTTTGTAATATCAAAGTAGTATCAATAGTACAACGGTTTAGAGTGAGATAGCGTTATACTTTGTATTATCAAAGTAGTATCAATAGTAGAACGGTTTAGAGTGAGATAGCGCTATACTTTGTATTATCAGTAGTATCAATAGTAGAACGGTTTAGAGTGAGATAGCGTTATACTTTATATTATCAAAGTAGTGTAATAGCTGACAAGATTCTGATTAGATTACCTCCTTACCTAAAACTGATATAGTCGAAGTGTTCATGAAAGCTCTGTAGCACGCAAATCAGTAAGGATATGAGCGGGTCCTTTGACAAGCGGACGAAACAAGTAAAAGTTTGTGGAAGAAAATTATCTCCCCCACCCCCCCCCCCACCGGGTAAATGGATTGTTTGTAGTTATATAGAATAGCGAAGCAAGTATGCATGCAATGGTGAGATGTGTAGACATGTAGTGTAATACCGCACCTACAACGCATGTACAGGACCATCACAGCCTGTGGACTGTATAATACAGTGGGAGTGGGCACCTTTGCCTACGGAAGTCATACTCACCCTACCCTACCCTTCCCTCGATACATTTCAAGACGTTTGTAACGTTTTAACAGCCCTGTCTATTCATAGCCAGTCGGTATACTCTGCTCAGCACCTCAAACGCATTGCGGTCCTTTATCTCTGAGTCAGCTACCCTCTCTGACTCTTCCCCGCCCCCCCAAATATGGGAGTGTAAGAGGATCACCAAGGAAGACCCACATATGGGCCCCACAATAAGAACATTAAGACCCACATATGGGCCCCACAATAAGAACATTAAGACCCACATATGGGCCCCACAATAAGA
>NW_014039145.1:11298-15613 GCF_001186125.1 Sphaeroforma arctica JP610 | reverse complement strand
CCTAGTAATTTCCATTTAAGTTTACAGATAGGATTCTATGAGTCTCTCGGATTCGCCCCAATGAAACATGCTATAGTTTCTAATAGAGCGACAACGAAACACTAAATAAAATTCCTTCGGCGGGAACAGTACTGAGAGGATTATATATAGGCAATTTCTCAGCCTCACAATCCCTCAAAGTATTGCTGTTTTCCCGAGGCATACCTAACTTTACTAAATGTCTTATTTTGTTTATTTATTTTGATATTTTCACGATACTTAGAATTTACCTACGCGTTTATTTATTCTAAGGCGATAATATCGCCTTGAAGGACCGAATCCTACATCTTCTCAAAGATCTTTTCTTCGTAGTACACGTATACTGGAGTAGCGCCATCCTGTAAAATGATTTCGTACTCAGCTCCCTTGATCGTCGAGTACTCCCCATCTGTCCAACAGACCTCCTTTAAAAATTCAGAGATGGCGGCAGTCGTCCATCCTTCCTGTACAGGTGCCTCCTCACTAGCCGAGTCTGCTCCTCGCCAAGAAAGGCTCTATTCTAGCTCTAAGATATGATCCGTGCGAGATCTCACAGTCATTGACGATCCCATCACATGATCCAAGGCCATCTTAACACTGGTACGTCTAACACTCCGTTATCTACCACCTCAAATACGTACTGAGTAACGACCTCAGCGAAGTCAACATCGAGCGTTACCTTCCCTAGCGAAAGTATGCAATCTCTCCTCATTCGTTTCTGGATCAGCCCAACCCTTCGGTAGTACATTTATCTCTGCCCCGCTGTCCAATATAGCCGACACCGTACGACCATCTATTAGCAAGTCCTCTCTTCAAACTCTCTTGCTATCCCCAATGCGCCTCACGGCAGCCGCATGTCATTCTTGTTTGCATACCGCCTGCATGTGGCCCTTTTTACCACACTTTCGACAATCTCCATCGAACTTGCAATCCTTCGCAAAATGGCCCTCTTCTTGCCACACTTATTGCACCGGTCTAAATTTGCGCCACCGGAGACATTGGCAACTGTGCCGGTGGTCTGTGACTTTTGCATAATTGACCCTACTATGTCTACAAGTTTCATCGCTTTTGTCAAGTCTTGAGTGTTCACCTGCTTACGACGAACATTCTTCAGTCCACGAATGAATATAGCAACCTTCTCCTCGTCAGGAATGTGCGGTACATTGAGTAGTAGCTTCTGGAACTTTTTAGTATATGCACGCACCGAACCAGTCTGACGTACTGCCATAAGCTTCTCGCGGCAGTCGTTCTCCCAATTTGGTGGTAAGAACATAGTTTGCAGACCGGCAGACATCTTCCCCCAAGTGTTAAACCGCCCGGAAGTCTCACGATACCACGCCAATGCACGGCCACTAAGAAACGTACTAGCATATTGTACCTTCACGGCTTCTTCGACATCACGTCCGGCTGTAACCCGTTCCGCTGCAAGCATCTGTTCCATTCGATATAGCCATTTACGAACGCAAGACACATCGGTCTTCTCATCATACGCGTCTGGCTTGTTCAGTTTGAGATTGGTTCTAACCCCACGAGGTCTATTTCTTTCCTCGGTCAATTGCAGCTGAAGCTGCGTTGATGCAGCCTCCATCTGTTGGAATTTCGCCTCCATCGTTGCAACCCACTGCTGCTCTGCATTAGCCATAATGAAACGACCTATTGGAATTACGATAGTATTGGCCTCAGAGTACTTCTAAGGGGTGCGATACATGGTAACAAGGCCTACAGCAACGAATTACCTACGTAAAGAAGATTCCAACAAGTGGATGTCTACTCTTCTGAGCTTTACTGCACGGGTCTCCCCAATCTCTTAGTGACAATGTCTAAAGCAATTTCAATAGATCAATTGCAATATAACTATGCCCAACAACAGCTGACAGCAACACTGGCGGCATTGTTCCCTAGACGGCGGCTCCGCTACAGAGGGGCTTCCCAGCTACTTGAATTATAATATCCCTGACCCTAATTTCCTGTTCTGATCCCAATTTGATCGTGGCCGGCAATCCCCACAAATCCTTGGCCAACCCCGAAAAGCCCTGAGTCCAAAACTCCTAGTCCACAAAGTACTCTAGGAACCCTAAACCCTGCCAAAAGACTTAGGCAAAAATTCTCGGTAGTATCCTTTATTTGATTCTTGACTCAGCTCAAGTCAAAGTCTACGATTCAAGTAGTCTTGGCAATCCTCCTCTATTCTTTCTTAATCCTTTGTGTTGAAGTCTGAGGATTGCAAGCTATTATACTACCCTATTTATACAATTTCCGACAGACCCGTAGCGGTCTAAAGGTCTACAACTAAGCCCAAATGTCTATGTAATGTCTACGAACTTTAAGCTCTAACCTATTCGCGATTTCTCATTAATTCTACGTTTAGTCGTTTCGCAAGGATCATGTGGTGATGACTCATCAAAATTCATTGGCCACAATTTTTCGACATTGTGCACTGAAATTTCGAGAATGGTCCCAGACCCAAAAACAATCCAAAATTCGGATTCCCCCGCGAATTCTGAATTTTCCCGATTAGGAGTTGCCGACTCCTACATTATTTATAAAATAAAATCAATTCGGATTCCCCCGCGAATCCTGAATTTTCCCGATTAGGAGTTGCCGACTCCTACATTATTTATAAAATAAAATCAAAAGAGAAGTAAGAAACTGTCAAATGTCAACATATTGCTAAAGTCAAAAGCTCTCTTGAGAGTATGATTAATGGAACCAACCGGACTAAACGGACCTTCCGAATATTATTTATTTTTAAATCTTGTGAATTTGCCGGTCTTTATATGCGCCAAAAACGTGTCAAGCAGGCAGACAGACAAAAATGCAAACTTTTTTTGCTGGACTTTAGACCTAGACTCTGGAGTTTGGACTCTGCTGGAGGGATTTTTCTTTTAGTCTTTTTCTAAACGAGGCCAAAGCTCACTCTTTCAGGAAAGGGTTTAAAATATACGAGTACTGTGAGACTGTGAGACTGTGAGTCGCGAGAATCGTGAGAGTGAGACACGCTGTTTTTTGAAAATACGATTGACCCCTCTGCAACCTCTGGGCCCTCCCCTGCTTGACCTGCCCTCTGGTAACTGTTGTGCGTGCTCAAATTCTGGGTCCAAATCTGTGCCTTTCAGCCCAAACGAATAGGAGACTTAGGGTCATGTTCTGAGATTCAAGGTCCCAATCAGTCCCTTTCGGACCAAACAAAACTACAAAATATTCATTCCAACGGGGTCGGCCCTACCCAGTCTGCTCGTCACCAGTCCCTAATTCCCTATTAAATAAAGTAATTAGGACTGTATATTCTGGACTTTGGACACTGGTCAGAGGTGCAAATAGTAAGTAGAGACTAGTGAGGGGCTAGTGGTTTGGGTCTGGGCCCTGGGGCTGTCCCTTTAGACCTGGGGCCCTGGGGCCTGGAGTCCAGGTGTGAGGCAACGATAGTACACGAGCGCGTAAAATATAAATACAACACAATTTGCCGCTCTCACAGACTCCACAGTCCACACTGGCTGGCTGAACCGGCACTTTTGAGTTTTAACATTCCACCTCTCGCAAATTTTAACATAAAAAAAAATACAACTCTATTGATGTGATTTTTAAAATAACCGCATAGATACACATTATTGTAAATACACAGCATACACATCTCTGAAGACCGAAGCGCTACATAAATACACATACTTTACAGTATTTTAAATACACATACTTTACGGTATTTTAAATACACTAGACGAATAGAAGAACCGACAGCTGACCTCACTCGCAATATACACTCACTCCCGTACGTGTACAACCGAGTGTAGTCAAATCGCTCACACTTCAGTAGTTGAATCTAGCAGGATAAAAAATACGTAAATGACAACTGTTGCACTAAGGCCGAAATCAAATATGTCGAAGCTGGCACTCAAGAGTACGGCGACCAAGAGTCTATCTGAAAGGTAAGTAGAATGCAATGTAAGTAGAATACAATGCAATATATTTCTTTTATTTTGCATCTAACTCTGTAACATTATTGCATCAACGAGAACGAGAGTGTTCCTATCGGTATGAGACAGTTGCTTGTGCATTGGGTGGCTCTCAGTATAGCTGCCAAATAGTAATCTATTCAGTAGACAACACCGAACACTTCCCTTATTTTCCTATTTATATACTCTATAATTTGAATCGTTCCTCATACCGACAGTTCTGCAACTGTGTCCAATGAATTGTACTTAATATAGACCCGAATCATCGAGCTATATACGTATACATAAATATATATATATATATATTATAATACAATACTTTTGTAAATATATATATATATATGTAC
>NW_014039145.1:0-9336 GCF_001186125.1 Sphaeroforma arctica JP610 | reverse complement strand
GTTTTGTATTCATATATGTGTGTGCGTGTTGTGTGTGCGTGTTGTGTGTGCGTGTTTGTGTGGGTTTGTATGAATGTGTATGTTCATTTATATAGGTAGTGGACCGAATAATAGGAGAAGAACGTAGAGATGTTCTCCGTTACAGTATTCGCTCTGTTTTTTCTAGACTCTGGTCGGTTTGTTTATTCTTAATAGATGCACTGATTCCTTAGAATCTTTGAGGCTGAGTGGCTGGTATATTGTGAAGTGTAATATATTGTAAATTGTAATATTTTCTGAAGTGTTTTTTTTTCTTGGATTCCATTCCAGATTCGCAGAGTTGCAGCGAGATCGCCAACGTGCGCCTAGGTTAGCAATCAGCGATGACGACGATTCAATGAGTGAAGCCGAGGATGTACGGCCTACGCTTATGAGCAAACCTAGAATGGCCCAGGCACCACAGAGACAAAGACAGGTAGGCATAAGTAGATATATATAAATATATATATATACATATATATATGTTTATGTTTATGTTTATGTTTATGTTCACGTATTGTATACTCATGTGCATGTGCATGTGTATATTTGTGTAATATTCATTGTACAAGCCGGAACTGGCTCAGCTATTACAGAGATGAAGGCAGGTAGGTATTTGTAAATGCATATATCTGACGATATGCAATGGAGATATGCGGTGAGTTGAAATGCACTTATTACTGACTGCTGGGCAAGCGCACGCTGGTACGAGCACAATATTATTCGAAAGAATGCATTTGTGTGTGTATGTACCTTTGTGTACGCATGTAAACCTATGCAGAACCACAGAAGGCGCATATATCCAAGCATGTTCAGTATATGAAATGTAAGCAAACATAGATATCAATACTGGCAAAAGAGTACATGAATGACTTCGGTCATCTGTGAATCTCGCTCAGACCCGACCCAATTCAGAGAAACCGGCTAGGAATGGTTCTGTATATACACTCTAGAGGTATCCCGTAGGCCTCACATTATGCACGCATATGTGCAGAAACAAGCTTGCCTGTACCATAGTAGGTACACAGTATCGGCATAATTCAAATACATACACACGTCTGTCAAGACGTTTATGTCGCGGAACCTCTCCTATCGCCAAACGTCTTCTCATCTCTTGTGATGTGTGGCATTTGATAGGATCACAATCCCCCGCGGCGAGCCCAGCCCACAGAACGCCGACGGACCGACGACGATCGCCACAGCGATAGACACAAGGACCGGTCACTCACGCCCGAATACATCGACCACGAACCACCACAACACCGGCAACCGTCGAACGCCATACCACGGGCACGCACACAGGCACAGGCGCAGCCACAGGTACACGTACTGTTTTGTATGCGAGGGTGTTGGTTGTGTTCCAGTCCGTGTGTGTACACATGGCACATGGAGGTGTTTCTGTTCATATATCGGTGTGGGTATAGGTGAGTGGACGGAGTGTAGTGGAGTGGAGAGCTGGTGCGGTATCCGTCGTGCATAAAAGCTGAAACATACTTGTATAATATACATATATGTATATATATATGTGTGCGTTTGTGTGTGTGTGGGTCTATCTATGTATCCATGTATCTATGCATATATATATATACATATATATATGTATATATATATATAATGTGTGTGTGTGTGTGTGTAGATATATCTATATATATATATATGTGTGGGTATATACATGTATATATATATGTACACTTAATAAACATAAATCTTATACTTGTACTGCAGGGAAGTGGCCGTGGTAATGTGAAGCAAACGCGAGGTATGCCAGGCGATCACGACACGAGACATTCGAGGGACAACAAACAGCTAAGCATGCGAGAAAAGCGTGAGAAAGAGCGAGAGATGAACAGAGAGCGCCGACGTGTTGGTGCAGCTAATGTGGGTGACCGGGGGAGAGTGTTCTTGCAGCAGATGGAAAGCCAGTTCCGCAGTAGCCGGAATATGGTAAATAGAGGCGTAAGTACATGCCTACCCACCACATGTACATTGTGCGTGGCTATGTGTATGCGTTTGTTGACTTCAGGAGCATACAACCCCGTTCGTTGTGTACATTCGGTGTTGAACAGATTGTGGCCAGTTAGCAGCTTATCGCGATCATTGAGTTGCTCTGTATAGCTTTTGTTCGAGGGCAATCTTCTCATGGAGGTACACAAACTTGCACCCTGTGGATGGTCTTACCCCTACAACCCTATACCCTATTGCTTCGCATCCTGAACTCCCATTGGAGATAACGGCTGGGTCTGATATGCTGGTTCTATCGGGTCCGTGGATATGGATACCTACTCTCATACTCTCATATCCCATGTCTTGCTTGCAGGATCGAGGAAGCTTCTCTCCCAGAGCCCGCTCGCCGGAGCGCGCGCGGGGACGCACAGTACACGAAGAACGCGAATTTCAGCGCGAGATGGCCAGACAGAAAAAGCTGAGTGAAGAAATGAAGCACATGGCCACCATGAGTGGAAAGGGCGCGAATTCCCGCGTGACAAAGGTATGTGTACGTGGGTGTGTCTGTGGATATGTCAACATATGGGTATGTGTGTATACGCCGGTATTCGCGTATGTTTCAGTGTAAAAATTTGAAAGTGTCAGATATACATATATTTATGCCAGTGTGTGTGTCAGTGTATGAGTATGCACGTATTGATATTGTACGTATACTCGCCTGTGTATGTGTCTGTGTGAGGTACGCCTGTGTATGTATATCATGTATCTACGTCAGTATGAATTGGTGTCTGCGTGATTTTGTTCTATACTCCGGTGTACACCTGAACCGCATTTGCGATGGTGTATTTGATTGCTTCTGTGTTTCTCGTCGGACACACTACTGGGTACCAACGGAGCACCACTAACCGCTACCTAGCAACCACAGCCTGAAAACCCCTGGTTTCTCACAGTGTCAAATACATTGTAACACCTGTATAGCCTGCGCAGAAGCAAGGCGCGATTGCCCGCCTGCAAGCCGCCAACAGCAACAAGAATCTGCCCACGAATCTGAAGAAGCAAATACCCGCGCCAGAGGTCAAGGGCCTTGCCGGCCGCATCCAACGTCAGCCACTTTCTACTCGGTATGACAGTAGAGAGACCTCGATGTTCATATGTATTTGTATTTATATATATCTATATCTATATCTATATCTATATATATATATATATATATATCTATATAATAATATATAATAATATATATATATATATATATACATGTGTGTGTGTGTATGTATATGTATATGTATATATATATATTTTATATGTTATTTGTTATTTGTTATTCATTATATTATATTATATATATATATATATATATATATCTATAGCAGGTGCATATGTATATTGGGACGGTGTCTTCCTCTTTCTCATTGGCTTCATTTAACCTATCTTCTATCTACAGACTCGGCCCCCGACCTGAAATCAAGCGCCTGGCCCAGGCAGCAGCCGCGGGTAAGGCGGTGCTACAGGCACGTACAGCCAAACCACTCGCACAGCAGCAGCCACGTACAGCTATTGCCCCCAAGAATGTGAAGCAGAAACCTGCGCCAAAGGCTCCTGTGGCGAATACAAGGTGTGTTAAGTGATGGATGGGGTGTTTTGATTAGACGTATGGTCGTGTCTGTGCTTGTGAATACAAGGTGTGTTAAGTGATGGATGGGATGTTTTGTACGTTATATGGTACGCTGTTCGCGCGTGTGCATGACCAGGTGTTATGATTATACGTATGGTCGTGTCTGTGCTTGTGAATACAAGGTGTGTTAAGTGATGGATGAGGTGTATTGTACGTTATATCGTACACTGTACGCGCGTGTGCATGACCAAGTGTTATGATTAGACGTATGGTCGTGTCTGTGTTTGCGTCCGCGAGGGTATGTACCGATGGCCAACGTCAAATAGTGCCGTTGGATTGAACCTTGTAACCCTACAACCCCTGTAACCCAGTAGACTGTAGGGCTCGTAGGCAAACTGCGGCATCCATCGACTAGACATAGTCTGAATGCTTTATTGTTATTTATATATTCATTGTGGACTGTCATTTCAGTGACAGTTCTGTGCTGAGTTGTTGAACCACTACCTAACTGCTTGTCTGTATTTATGTAGAGAAGTCCAGTCTCCTTTGCCTATTGAAAGGAAAAAGCTATCCAACCGAATGTACCACTGGCTTAATGCTTGTTTGTATTTATGATGAAGTTTAGCCATTCACAAGTGGAGTCTCCTTTGCCTATTACAAAGAAAAATCTATCCAACCGAACGTACCACTAGCTTATTGCTTGTTTGTATTTATGAAGAAGTTCAGCCATTCACGAGTGGTGTTCTCTATGCCTCTTACAGGGAGAAAACTGTCAAACCGAATCTGTCTAAGGCCGAACTGGACGCGGAGATGGACAAGTTCATGGCCACCGCCAAGTTAGGTAACACCGAAGTGGTTTGGGATCTCTAGATGTGCCAAAACGGCGGCATAATCCGATTTACTCGGCGTAATCCGATTCAAATTGGCGCGGGCGAGCTATCGAACGGATACATTGCGTAGGTTTAGCCGAGCCGGGTACTGCGGAAGACTTATTGCGAAGACGAGATAGATATACGTTTCGAATACAATACGGATACGGGTGGTATACGTTTGGCTGGTATTGTGTGGGCCCAAGAGACGGCCCCAACATATACTCACAGCTACACGGCACCGACGGCAACTGGTGCGAAGCTTGACTGCCATTGTTCTCCACTATTTAGTGACTTCGCTGTAGGGGCCAGCTGTCCTGGGCCTGGCATTTAGGGCCGGAAATGCCCTGGAAAGTGCCGCGCAGAGAATTATCCACTTCCCCCGACGAATTATTTTTAGGATGCTCATCTCATAAACGATAGATTCCGTGGTAGCACCAGTAATGTGGCAACCTCCTAGCATTCCGGCACTGTACACTTACATAAATTCTCAAAACTTACAAACACGAATTTATTTTTAACTCAATTTACAAAACCTATACTCAAAAGCTTGCACGTCTTTGACTTAATTTCCAAAACCTACAAACACGCATTTACGCCTTAACTCAATTTAAAAAAGCTATATATACGCACTGTTCTATCGTCGTCGTGCCTTCATTTTGCTGTTTACATATTTCAATCCATAGTTAGAGTGCCTAGTAATTACTGTACCTTTGATCCTACTGTATTTAATTCAGCTGGTTTTCCTGTTTATATAATTCAAACCAGGGTTGGCGTGTCTAGTCATTACTGCACCTTTGATCCTACTGTATTTAATTCAGGTGGTTGTCCTGTGTATACAATTCAATCCAGAGTTGACGTGTCTAGTATTTACTGTACCTTTTGTCCTACTGTATTTAATTCAGGTGGTTGTCCTATTTTTACTATTCAATCCAGAGTTGGCGTGTCTAGTAATTACTGTACCTTGGTCCTACTGTATCTAATTCAGGTGGTTATCCTGTTTATACAATTCAATCCAGAGTTGGCGTGTGTAGTAATTACTGTACCTTTGATCCTACTGTATTTAATTCAGCTGGTTTTCCTGTTTATATAATTCAATCCAGAGTTGACGTGACTAGTAGTTACTGTACCTTTGATCCTACTGTATTTAGTTCAGGTGGTTTTCCTGTTTGTATAATTCAATCCAGAGTTGGCGTGTCTAGTAATTACTGTACCTTTGGTCCTACTGTATTTAATTCAATCCAGAGTTGGCGTGTCTAGTAATTACTGTACCTTTGGTCCTACTGTATTTAATTCAGGTGGTTTTCCTATTTGTATACTTCTATTCTCTCAAGCGCTGATTGCCTTGTCCTCGGGGTGAGTAGTCCACTGACTTCACATCTGCCAGCCGAACCCTAAGCTCATTACGTTATGGGGGTACGGAATAGAAATTTAACGTATACGCATATTTATTCAATTTTAGAACGTGATAACGGTTATGATGTGATCAGAAGAGCCAAACTATGTGTTTTTGGGCCAAACCTCTCCTGTTTAATCTCGTGGATGTTACGATGGCGGTCAGTGTACAGTGACTGGTAAAGCTGTTTCGTTGTTCAGCTAGCGCACATGTGATAGTTCAGAGATAGTGCGATCTCTCACTGCGGTGAGAGCCGTTGGCTGGTGGTTCTACACGATGTGCTTATTATGGCGTTTCCCCGTGTGTTGTCAACCGTAAGTTCACTGAGACGAACTTCCTGAGTGTATGGACTCTCATAGACCACAAAGCCACACTGTGGCATGTCGAGTCACTAGGCATCTCACTTGTACGCCCTCGATTGCGAAGCACTACACTACTCCGAGGGCTCTTGGGAATGGCCTGTGCACGGACTATTGCACCACAAGGAGTACCATGCTTGCCATGAAACTATAATAACATACGGTGCATCTACCTTTCAGTTACTACCACTTTGATATCATCTCCCACACTATACTGTACCTTATGATGGTTTAGCGAATGGCGCACGTTTCACTACCCTTTCCATCACCAGCCGCACAGTCTACCCAGTACAACACACTTACTACGTGGGACGTATACATCGCAGTGTTGTTTCTATCGCTATTTGTTGTGCTACACCCACACTGTCCCTAGCCGTTGATTGCTACACCATACGTTTGCCCCAGACACTGCCCCACATCCGAGACTATTTCGCATACTTGCAAGGTGGATACGTCAACAGGGTACACGTTAATGCCCGGTCCTGCACAAGCCCAGTCCCTGTCCGTACAGGCCCCTTTCCTGTCCGTACAGGCCTCGTCCCTGTCCGTACAGGTTGCTACACAACCATCACCGTCACGTGCAGCGGTGGGGTTTGTTGTGCTGGTGGCGGCAGTTGGGTGATCTAGATCCAACGCTTCGTACTGACTCTTCAGTATATCGGAATGTGCGAAATGGCCCTGTCGCGCGACCAGCCGGTCCCAAATTACAGAGTAGGGTGCGTGGAGGTGCACAAATAAGGTGTCGGCTGCACCTGTTTGCAAGGTTTCGCGGTAGCTGCGCTTGAGGGCTGAGCAGGCTACGACCAAGTAGTGTGTAGGGGTATTCTTGCTGTGTGCTTGAAGCAACCTTTGCAGCTTTACACATCATGAAACATGAGGGGGACCAGATTGGGAGAGAGCGTATGAGCCACGACCCGAAATACTTGGCAAAGCCACAATTCAATACAAATATCACAGCTACACCAAAGGAGGGAAGCATCCCGCACGGCCCAAGATGATGCCAGGCAGGGCCACAGATGTCCCGATATATCAGGACTGAAATCGTGCTGTAATTTGCACTCTACTAGACATAATCGTACTCGCAGGATATATAATTGCGGATACAGAAATAAACAATAAACAAAACAGAGAAGCACATACTGTGTGTAGCCAGGGTACTCTGTCATTGTCGGTCAAAGGTGTACCTCTGGACATTAAATCGATGTTACACTGTGGATGGTAGTCATCCGCATCGATAAACTCGCCAGACAACACAGTCGCCAATGCTGCACCTGTTTTGTCAATCAGGGTGTAAAATGTTCTCGGTTCGAGTAGCAGTCGACACAACATAAAAGGTTATTGGACTTCCTGGACTTTATGTACATACTGCGCTAAACAACAGGTAAACTTAATAGTGGATACTGATATCGATTTCACAAATGGTAGATTTATTAAATTAAATATGTGAAATATCAAATATTTATATATTCAACCCAAATAGAACACATACTACGCATTTCTGATATTCGACAATTGAATATACGAAATACGAGGATCATCATTATATATACACATATGCGTTGATATATATATATATATATATATATATATATATATATATATATATATATATGTGTGTGTGTGTGTGTGTGTGTGTGTGGGTACATGGTACAAGTGTATGTCTCTGTGTGTGTCTGTGTGAGTGTTTGCACGTGTGTGTGTGTGTGCGTATATATATATATATATATATATATATATACATTGTGTGTGTGTGTGTGTGTATATATATATATATATATATATATATATATATATATATATATACACATATATATATATACACACATATACATATATATATATATATATATATATATATATATATATATATATATATAGTATATATATATACATATATATATATATATATATATATCATCATATGTATATATATAACATATGCCAGTGTATATATATATATATATATATATATATATATATATATATATATATATATATATATATATATATATATATATATATATATATATATATATATATATATATATATATATATATATATATATAGTATAATTATATATATATATATTTGTGTGTCTGTGTGTGTATGTAAGTTAAACACATGCATCTACTTTGTTGTTGTACCAGTGATCAGTACCTAGCACATACCAACGGAGGATTTCCCGCAGCCCGATACGCCCATAACAACTATCTGTGGCATACTCTCGTTCACTTTCTGTCAGCTCACTGTGCAGTCTGATTTTCTAAGTCAATACACGATATCTGTCTCCCAGTATGTATGTGCGTGTAAAAAAATTAATCAAAAGTTTAAATGTAAAGCGATGTTCCGTATTCTCTTATTTGGTAGGCACGGACGACACTATATCAATCGATGAATACATACATACCAATAATGTCATGGCATTTACGGCTAAATACACTTGAATACACTTGATGCATAACCCCTCTGGAAACAGTCGAGGTGGGTAAAGCATCATGAACACATAAATGCACAAATACTAAATGTAAATATATGCCATATAGTCTCTATACAAGTAGTCTATGGTCTCTATACAAGGTAGTATATGGTCCCTATACAAGTAGTCTATGGTCTTTATACAAGTAATCTATGGTCTCTATACAAGGTAGTATACGGTCTCTATAACAGTAGTATATTAGTATATGGTCTCTATACAAGTAGTATACCTCTATACAAGAGTATAACATATATATATCATCACTGTGAAGAATGAATTCGACTGAAAGCGACAATACTTCCAAGTTCTGATTGGCGTTGGAAAGTGGAATTGATCATTTTAATTAGCCTTCTATGCAGGGCACAACCCGAAATTTGCAAGAAGGAATGTAATCAATATATGAGAATTGAGCGAGAGGTAGGCATATCTCAGACCTGGGCTCGGGTGTGTGCTTGGGTCTCTTGACGCTCAAGAGCGGTCTTAGATCTCTTGTCTGTGCTGTAACAATATTTCTTATCGAATCATAGCATCTTGAATGATACTTTCAAATAGTAATAAAAACTATCAGTCTAGTAGATTGTTGTCGATGATTGCGCAGTGTATGCGTGATGAAGTTCATTAAAGTCCAATTTGCACTATTAATAGCTTTTGTATTTTA
>NW_014039146.1:11960-15631 GCF_001186125.1 Sphaeroforma arctica JP610 | reverse complement strand
TAGGTATATTTATGCTTCATATACACAGTTAAAAAATAAAAAATTATCTAGCTTTGATACGATCATCGCATATAGCACCGTACCGAATGTGTGCGCACTACATATCATACCAAACTTGATCTGGCATATTACCAATCAAATTCAATTCGTCGGATGCGACTAAGGTGCGATTAAGGCAATAAGGTCCATCTGGTTACACAATGGAAGGGATGGGGTCCCATGATGTAATCATTGCATGATTTTTTGTTGTTGTTTATATGTATATATTTATGTATTTATAAAAACTACGCCATTGTACCGCTTAAAGAATCGCCACTACCATCAACACTTTTGCGCTTGTCCGCGGGTTGATGCCACATTGGTATTTTTCTAAGGTCGTATCCATCCTTCCCTTTCAGACCTTGGCGAACATAGAAGGCATAGTACCCTGTGAACAGAAGAGTGATGATAGGACTGTCATCTTATTGTCAGGTTTAATATTAAAGCATTGGCAAAAAAACACGCAGGAAAAAGCTTCAAAGTTGCTCAAGCGGGGCGATTATGTGATTCCTATATCTATAAAGTATACAGGTACATGCTCACAATATATGTTAGGGCACCCAAAAAAGAAGACAAAGCAACGTAGCATACATCCTGGAACACCCACGGCGAATCCCACGGCTAATATGACGGCTGCAGTTTCCCAGTGACCTGTGGCGAAGAATGCTATTGCAGCAATCACAGCGACTGCGGCAATACCAGACAGAAACAGCTAAATTAGTGAAAGCAATGATAGCACATTGTGTATTTAGGCTTCCCAGGCTTTTCATTAGAGTAGCCAAGCAAATACTTCACACTATACCTACAATGTCATTCCACAGTATATCTATCAATAATCGTAAATATCGCTTGCGAGGCCCAAACAGTATACATATCACATAGAAGCGACATAAGAGAAGAATGAACCAACAAGAGGCACATCGCGATAGCTTCCAGCTTTTAAGATTCGTATATAAACACGCAAGCCAACGTTACCTACCTATTGAAAGTATACATAGAGTTCCAATGAGACTTGATGTTCTCTTATTGTCTGATATCCGTTGCCTTTTCGCCACTTTTTTATTATGCGTTAACTTTGCCCTGTGTATATCGAGCGATCATCAGAGTTGAGTGACCGGTTAAATGCATCACAGGTCATACTAACAGATAAAGTGTCTACAACGGAAACGCCGTCACCTAAGTCAATAAATAGGTAAAGATGTAATTGGGGATCAATCGCCCCAAAATTGCAAAACCATGAATTGATTAGTTGCGCGAAAACTAGTCGATTGGTCCACTGCGCACCCTAACCACATTTATAATCGGGAAAAAACAAAAACAAAAATGAACGAAAACAAAAGAGCAGACATATACATACATACCTATTATAACAAATATACGCTCAGACATGACACAAGAGCCCGCACCAAGAACCGTACAAACATATTTGAATATGCGCAAACGCACCTGATATGTGAATGAAAGCAAAAATAACCACTTTACAGCCTGAAATAATACAAAACGCTTGATGTAGTATGGCACCCAGTTGGGATATCACTCCAAAATCGAACCAGAACCCAAGCCCATTTTTCTCAACTATAATTACAAAAGCCTTTTTATCTATCTTCAAGGGCCCGCGTGCTGTCCTATACATATTCACAGTGATCAAAACACGTGCGCGCCAGATGTGATACGCGATGTGACGTGATATAATCTAAATCGTTCAAATTCTGGACAACAAGCCCACAAAGACGTAGCAGTCACTTACAAGATGCAATGAACTTTACGTAGACGAATTATCACAATCGCAAATATTTAACTCGATCAACTTGATACACACATAAAACACCTAGTGTGCCATTTACTATACCCTTGAATCGGCACAAGAAGGAAAGAATAAATCGGTATTTACGACATACATCTTCTGTGCGGTCGGGTCTACTTCCGGAGCGTGCTGATCAGTTATTTCTTCGAACGATCTCATGGACATCAGTACCGATGTGGTCCTTTATATTACAAAAGAATAAGGGCTTTCAGTACCAGAAAGGTATGCGCACGATGCCTGGCATGTGTAGCGTTGCAAAAAAATATGTCTACGCCAACTACTCAGCAGCAGAGACCGCCTCCCTTTTATTTCATCAATTGCATATGAGGTTGGAACTGAGAGAAGAGGACTATACTCGCAATGTATACTACGTATCACAACCTCATATCAAGTTGTGAATCTCAAATCATATATCCAAATATAAGCACGACTGGTGTTTAAAGCTGCTCAGAGGCGTTCTAAGGATCCTCACGGGTCTATTTCGAATATTGCAAGTGCAACCTTGCGCAGCACTCACAAATCACTCACAGAATGACAGTGCTCATTGGGATGCTATGCGTGCATGAGGATACAGGTAGGAACAGTACGCCATACTCAACAACATAAGCGTAGTATCCCAGTTTCTAGTCCAGAAGACTCACTTACCTCGCTGCCGATAAATTATCGCTACTTTCATCGGCCTTTGAAAAGGGATATAATGAATTTGTGAATTTAGGATTTAAGCAAGATCTCGCGGCTGATGAGGCGCAAAGCAGGAAAAGTAATTTTAAATAGACGGTACATGGATTTGATCAGCCTGACCAACTCTCGAAAGAGCGTCGTTGCAGAGTATACACGTTCAATGTGCTGAACTGCACTACAAACCCACGCCAATACCAGTGCACACAGTAAACATAGATACAATGGGACATCAGAGTTGGCAGTTGGATAAAAAACTATAGATTTTTACAGAATCGCCAGAATGATATTGATCACAGGACACGAGTCCACCTACCATACACAAAAGTTCGGCGAATGATACATCTCGCGGATACTGAGTAAGCAGGCTCTTTATTAGTATCCAACTACATAAAAGCTCCATTCACCAGCAAGTAATGTGAATTTCGTGTACCAAAAAGACTTAGCGGTGCCAAGTCAACATCGAATACATTGAAAGGCCAATACAATATAGAAGTAATCCACTACGAGTATGACTATACACTGTACACCGTATTCAGTGAAAGCATCATGTGGGGTAAGCCTACTCACTGCAAGTTCAACCAATGAAAAAACTGTAGCTATATACCTCACGTCCAAATTCTGGTACACATGGCCAGCATGTTGCAGTACTACAGTTCACCGGAATTCGTATATCTAAAAAGCAGTGCCAACCACACAGCACATCAGAAAATTTGACCAACACTCACTCGACACCTTCATGTGTACTTCCATGGTACACAGGCTGACATACCGCATGGCTACGGTCTACCAACGCTCCAACACTCGACACACTCTGTTCTTCAATCCCCTTGACAGGCCTGCTTTGACTCGTCTTGTTCTTGTTTTTTGGCATTTTCAGATCTTGGTATATCTGTGAAAGAACAACGTGTTGATTAAATTCACGCATTTATATTTTGGTGATGTTCAGGGCGATTGTTCTAAAAATTGTACACTAAGAAGAATACTTCCTCACAGAGAAACAATTTGCAGCCACGGTACAATATCTACAAACCGGCGGATACCTATATAGATACAATCTCTGACTCTTTCATACTGCGGTCACCTGCTTAAGTCCTCGCACGCACACACGCACACACACACACACATATATATATCGATATATACAACC
>NW_014039146.1:7491-9668 GCF_001186125.1 Sphaeroforma arctica JP610 | reverse complement strand
ACACACACACACACACACACACATATATATATATATATATCTATATCTAGATATATAACACACACAAACCTAAACACTCACAATACACATAACAAACATACACACACACATATTTATTGTGTATACACACAGATATATGAATGTCATATGCTTAGTTTTATATGGATGTATTTAGATAAATTCTTACAACTTCAACATATAAAAATGGAAAAAGTATGAAATGCTGTTTACAAGGGCGTAAACAGATACATACAGTTTTGTACATATAACACTACACATAATCGTGATTACGCTATGTAACTAGCTAAAATTTGAGTTTGTATATATAATCACGGTTGGAAAATGAATAACATTCGGGTATTATACTAACATATGTTGCAGGTACTGTTCTATCTCGATCCAATGCGACTGTTCTTCAGGCTAGCTGAAAGTAGCTTTGCTACATATCTTGCATGCGCTAACAACGATCTTTCCTATATTTTCACACGCACAGCCAAGCAGACATATCCTCACGCACACAATACATACCCGTACTCTGCAGATCTCTAGACTTCAATCCTACAACTAAAAGAAGGCGAGGTGCTCACTTATCTATATTCGATTAAGGGCAAAGGGCACCTACTTATTTAGTCATCAGTTCATCACTCATACCCCCTGCTATGTACACATCACAGCGGCCCCAGAGTTTAATACACGGCAGATTCTGAGATTCAGAATTGAGAATTAATAATAGGCAAATGAAAAATAGCACTCAAATATATTAATTTTGATTGGTGCTTTATTATGATGTCGCCTTCTTCTCATTCAATTACAATAAATAAAGGACAAGAGCGCATCAGACTCTAAACTCTATGCTCAAAACGTTGTACGTTCTAAAAGGAAATTTAATAGTTGATCGATATAAACGTTAAATACTAAGCCATATAAATACTGCCATAGAGCTTCCTATTTATATATTGTGGGTTTGTTTTTATATATATAAAAAATAGAAAAATCCAAAAAAATAAAATAAAAGGTGCTGCACCAACGCACCAAACAGAGTTACTGAGTTAGAGACCATGGTCCATGGAGTATATTCCATAAATACTCCATTCTTCATAGACCAATAGGCCATAGGCCCATAGCTCAATGCTCATAGCCTCATCACTCTGTTTTAATTTTGGCGTGATCCACAAATCCAAAATTTTAGACCCGGGACCGGTCCTGAGTCCAAGAACCAGGTCACTGGTAACACCTAATATATTTAAAGTTGAAATGTTCAAATACATAGCCTTCCCTTTCTTTTTGATGAGAGGTCTATGTATTTTTATGTCAAAATAGATTGACTAAAAAATTGTGTGTAATAAAACACGGATATTCGTGATAATTGAATTCAAGCATCGTAGTAGAGTGCGAGATTGTGTAGTGGGTAGGATGCTCACCTGGCAGCGCATTGAAATTTAGGATTCAATCACGAGAAGAAAGCTGAAGCACCAACAATCTCTACACAATCCAGAATAGTAGTTCTCCTTCGTTAAAGACCTTACGTATGCAAGAGGAAGTGCTGTCGATGTGCATGTTTAATGCGACGTGGCGTGAGGCAAAGCCATAGTATTTATTTAGCATATTCAGCATATATACACTTCAGGCGTTATGGGTGAAGATAAAGAGATCTCAAGACAAGTCTGGGACGGAAGGATTCCGATTTGCTTTACTTTGGCCGAGGACGAGCACACACCAGGCCAGGATCCACCCCCCCCATACTATGTTCTGGCCCCTCGGATCTCGTATCTAACACTGGTTACAGACGCGTGCCAAAGGCACTTTCTTAATTCAAAGCGAGAGCCTCCAAATTTTGACGATGAGTTCTGGTGTGACCTGAACGGAATGCCGTTAAAATGGTAGGTTGCTTAAAAGTGTGGCATTGAGGTTTTAGTACAGAATGTGGAAGTGGATGGTGTACAACGTCATTTGATTTAGTATGTTGTGAAGATATATATCGATGTATCTGTCTATAAAAACGCAAAAACGCAAAATCACACACACATAGATACACACGTGTACACACACACACATAGATACACACGTGTACACACACACACACATATACACATAGACACACATATACACATGCACAAACAAACACACACACATGAACACAAACACACACACACACACACACACACACACACACATAT
>NW_014039146.1:0-6720 GCF_001186125.1 Sphaeroforma arctica JP610 | reverse complement strand
TATATATATGTTTATGTTGATGTTTATATCTGCAACTATTCGTTGTGATACCATAGACAGAGAAGTTCCGTATAGTGTTTTTTCTTCTAAATATACCTGTACTGGTTGTATTGTGGTACGTTACAAACAATCTTATATAGTACAATTGATCACATTAAAATTCGGTCGATCAATATTCAATTTATTGCTATGGTGATCAATATTCAATTGATCGCTGTGGTTCTCGATCGGAAGTACTGAGTGCGTTGACCGACTGTCAATTGTCATAGATGAGTTTGCGGGCGATCGTGCCGAGGGTTTGTAGGGGGTCGTCCTTTATCCACCCATTATTATGTATTACAAAATACGTTCACGTTCGATGGTATCATGAGATCGCATTTCTCTATGCGTTCCCAGTCCTATACGTCAGTATAACCTGAGCAAGACTACCAATCTTATTTATGATTTGAGCAGATAATGTCCACATGCGTGAACCAGGGTACCTTTCTACATTTTGCCGCGTCACCGGACTCGCGCACAATTGGCCACTCCTCGACATAGAAGACTGCCTCAAGTCTGGTGGGAGAAGACGAGATTATTTTTATGGATCAGATCTCTCATACAACGAGTTTGGTGTATGTTGCACTAACAACGGTCATGCATTTTGTATTGTTGTGCAGGAACTATCCAATCGGAGTACTCTTTGATCTATACGGGTCACCAGATATGCTGCCATGGAATATAACTGTCCACTTCCAGGTAAGTTCTATATATGTTGTTTGAGACGAACTTCGCGAGTTTGTGCATTTTTAGGAGTTTGCGCTCTCAAGCCGACGATTGCGCATTCGCTATGTGATCTGACATCTAGCTTGTAAATCTCATATTGCTAAAAGCTAAGTTGAACTACTACCCGCCCCTTGCCGATATCGAGGTTTATGACGGGGTGAAGGTAGATAGGATTTTTCTAGTGTCATATTAGTTGTGCTATATATATTTAATCGAGGAAATCATTTTGTGTTCGTCATCAGTCGTTGTCTAGCACTATTTGATTAGTTAGTTCTATTTCGACATCGACATCCATGCGCTGACTCGTGTATCGGACTTTCACCTGCGTGACGCTTCATTACTGCATTGAACAGTTATATTCTGAGAATGATATCTTTACTATGCTGCTCTGAGATGGATTCAGTGCGTTCATGTAGTGTATTGTATCCGATTTGTACCGCAAAAATAAATCTCAAGCCGTATTTGTTATGCATGTTGTTTTATTACATTATAATCATAATTAGGTCTACCCGGAGGACGACATTCTACACTGCGCTGAGAAGTCAGTAGTAGAAGAGCACATGCTATCGTGCCTGAAAGAGGCTGACTGCATACGAAATGGATCTGCAAAGAGGACACTCAATTTGCTCAAGAAGGATGTAAAACAACTGTGGGACGGGTTCAGATCGGGTATGTGTGCTTAGGGCCGTGCTAGTACATATTGAACGTACAGCCAATCGTTCAGCTGAATAATTGGGTTGGGTCTAGTAACTTTGAGTGTTTCGGTGCTTGAGCTATGTTGAGCTCGTGTGAAAGTGTTGATGTCAACTGAATAAGCAAACAAACAGACACACGTCTCCGATAGTCCAAAGGAGAGAGGATAGGCATGACGAAATGTAGTACATGTCATACAGCTAGATGTAGTACGCCCCACCAATAGTTTCATGTGTGCTAGCGATCATATGTCGATACATACCTACAAGCTGGTTGTTTTGTATCTTCGGGAACAGTGCTGTTAGAACCGAGCTTAGCTGTGTGTTTTCCGTGTATTGCACTACAATCTGTATACTTCCGGTGTGTCGGTAAGCGTGTATATATGGCACCTGTATCGAACTACAAACTTTGTGCTCAAGTAGTGTGTCATTCTCTTGACACAGGGAACTATGAGAGGTACTGGCAAATAAACAAACGATTGGCGCCGCACGACGGCGAATCAGCAAAAAATATACCCTTTCGGATATACCGCAGGCAAGGAGGAGTCGTTATGGGACCCTTCAATCCAATAAATGAGCAAGGTACGTCGCCAAGTATTACCGACACGGAGAGTGCGGGGCGTCGGGTCTTGCGAGGATAAAGTAGGAGTTTTATATTTATACACTTGACTGCCGCGTAGTAAGGATAGGGAGTGTTTGTCCGTGTTAAGTTCATAGCCGTCTGTGCACTGTGGTACACCCGCATATGGTAGAAGGTAATTGCTTGATGAGATACCGCCACAGGACGGGTTGTGATGTTTAACTCTGGCAAGCTCATAGGGGTATCGAAGATTGAAGCATCGCATATTCGAGTGGTCTGGACTGTTGTTTGGGATTTTCAAGTAGTACTTCACTTTCACCAGGAAAACAAAGCAGTCGCTAAAAATGTTATTGTCTGTGTTCGTTTATGTTTATTCGCATATGTACTTGCACTCTATGAGTGCGCAACACTCATCGTCCGCTCTTTTCTATCTACTGCCTTCGAAATCACAGGGGAATTCCAAACGCTGGGTGATCTATTATCCACCTGTCTCCCCGATCTATATCCCCCCGCAACGTCGTATGCATCGGAAACAGATAATTTACAACACTCGTTAAAGCCAACGCCAATCGTAAGTATTGCGAGATCTCGGAAGTTTCTATAGAGTGTTAGACGAGCGTAAGAGGGAGTTGTTAGGTTTGTTTTCGATGGGATGGCACTGTTTTTGTATACGCGCAGAGATTTTATTGGTAGGGACGGATGTGTAAGGGTAGGATCTGTAGGGACGTGTGCTCATCTTCATCACATGCGTCCACGGGAAGATGTGTTTGGTAATATTGCGGTCTTCAGAATGCTAAAGTCTGTCGAAGGATGATTACTTGGTCCTTTACTGCCCCATCGAACTGTATAATTTATATATTGTGTGGTGTGTAGTATGCTATTGTGGGACGTGACTTTTGGTATGTTTCACGACGCACTTGGATAAGCGATTATGAGACTTAAATAGAACTTATACACTTTACCAAGTTATGTAATTATCGACGATAGTACTTCTCGACGTGGCAACGTTTGAGGTTATAAAATCATCAGGTAGTGTATGAACTAGTATAATTCAATTTGCATATGAACGCACGGATGTATAGTGTGAACAATTGACAATCTCGTACATGTAGATTGATCGGCGTCTGCCGACTTGCTCGTAGATTGCAAAGAACGTAGAACTGTCTAAATTCTTATGGCCTACGATTCCACAGGGGTATTTCGAACAAAGAAAATAAAGCTCTGACATATCGTGCTTCCAATGCGTGTGTTCCACCGCATGCCGACTATAGTGGATGACGCACACAACCTGAATTACAGATGGGTCTCATCGAGTCAGAAGTAGAATCAAAATGCACAGTGTGTAACCTCCGTTGGAGAACACAGATCAAAGACAGCGGCTTCTGCTCGTAAGCCCGAAATTTTAATACATCTGACTGTCACTGACTCACCACTGGCTTTTATTGCTTATATAATACAGGTGATAATCCAAGGCGTACAACCCTCCTTAGAGACCCCGGTACAATGGCTTAGCGATAGTTGCTCACATCCAGATAACTTCCTACACATAGTCATCCGGATGAGTGATGAAGAGGTGGAGATTGCGGACGATAGCGTCCAGCCTCCGATGTAAAATATCTAACTTTTAAAAGTAAATGATATTTAAAAATTCTAATTGTAATTATACGGCACTTTCAAACTATTAGTGGATTTTTTCGTCAACTTACTACCAGTGGTATGTATGTATGTGTGGACGTAGGTACATAGTGTACGCTCTGCAGGCCGTACTTTTCATCGACCTTCATGGGACAAAAACCCCGAATCCACTGAATGTAGCCACTCATATTTAAATTGTTCTGCCGTTAGGAGGGTCTTCTCATGATAGGTGTAATTTGGCATGGAAGAAGGAATTACAGCGTGCCAAAAACGGCGAGTCGGTATCATTCGCCGCTGTCGAGAGATCAAACAATGTTGGTGGGTCTACGTATTGCAGGAAACTGCACTCCATACCATAAAATCATGTTTATATTGCGACACAAACTACGTCCTTCTGAGCACTTTCGCATCAGCTGATAAACACGTGCGATGATAGTAACATGGAAATACTATTGGCTGACCTTTCACTCAAATAAGAAGTCAACCAGCTACCGTATAGTCTGAAGTTTCAGTGAGAACATTTCATCAGCTGACTTAGATCAGGATTGTCAGAGAAAAATTCAGCAATGTTCTTTCTTGCTTATGTGTGTATCTCCGCGCAATGTATTCGACTATGAATTATAATTGATCTTTATTTACCCATCACTTAGCTCTCGCATCTTTACGTCGATTGTCCATGGCAGTCAAAACTTTCTTGATCTGTACTAAGTTAGACTCATTATTGACGTCTTCGGGTATATCTTCGCTCGAATTCATGGGCACACCATTCCACAACCTCCAGTCCATCTTACTTTGCTTGCCCACTTTCGCCGAACAATGGAATTCTTCACATCCTGTCACATCCATGAATTCTTGCACATTGTTATCAGTGACGCCTCCTCCCGGCATGATTATGATCTTGTTGGCAGCTATGTTTTTGTTCAGATGTTGCAGCTTCTGCAAGCCCTCTCGCACAGATGACGCTCCCCCTGATGAAAGCACCCGGTCTACGCCCTGTACACGTTGAATTATTGCAATATGGTATGTTGATGAATTATATGTAATACACACACATACATCACGTGTTTGCAATGGAGTATGCCACGAGGGTTGAATGGATGGGCATAACCATATATATATATATATATATATCTATTAAATGCGCGAATGGCTAAAGTTTGCATACGTACAGCCTAAATATGTCACCCAAGACCCGTTGACTGTCTGAATATATACCATAGACAGCACTTTTAAGGACTACACACAACCATGCGATACGCCAGCATGTGGGTGTGGGAGTGTGAAAGTAGTCTTCATGGGCGTCCATTTCATCTATTGTACGTGTTCGTGGAGAGCCCGAACTATGTCATGTCGCAGCACAGATCGTTGTGAAACATTCTTCATAGAGTATCGCGGAACCGGGCTAACAAGCCTGACAGATACTCTTTTGCAACCAAAACTTCTAACGTAATGGAATCACAATACGTGGTTACTTAATGACCAGTATAGGTGAATAAACTGAAAACCACTACATGGTAGCGGCACCACTACCGTGACAATGTAATCGTATAAGTGATACAGTTAACCTTCCAGGTATATCGGATGATTCCACAGATGTAAAAATCATACCAGCTCAATGAGTGTATGCAGGGCAGTGTCGAGATTAGAGCACAGGTCAAAGGCGCGGTGGAAGGTGAAGGGAAGCGGTTTGGCCAACTTAATCAATTCGTGCGTCCGCGTGGCATCGATAGTGAAATCGCTTTTTAATACGCCACAGACAATACCGTCCACCCCCCATTCTTTGCAGAGCTTGATGTCCTCCTGAAAGTTTGTAGGGGAGTATGCGGCATGAATTGTAGCACTCTGTCTCTACAATCTTGGCTTAACTTAGTACTATGAAGCGGCTGCTATGGTTGAGAGTACCATCTCGCGTATAAACCAAGCATCGTATGTCGCAAAAGGGATCAGTGAAGCCATGCCAGTACTCTACGACAGAGCTGATACTCAACCTGACGAGAGGAAGAGGCCAGGACACTGCGCGCACCGAGAACAAACAACCCGTGCATGCTTGTTCTAGTGAATAGACTTTATATATACACTGCCCGGAACACGAGCACAGAACAACAGGTGTTTTCAACGGCGTCCTAGGTGTACCGCTCACTACTTTACTCTACAGTGTGCGGCCCACTTCCAGGAAATCGAAAGCATAACTAAGAGCTAAAGATTATTTAAAACTCTTTTACATGGTTATAAGCCGAGGAAAAGGACCTCGCATTTTGTCTAAATACGATACCTTACAGGTTTCAAACTCGACATCGCTATAGCAGAAGTCCCCGCCCCGTGGGCGTATCAGCACGTTCAGCAGTGTCGAGGTGAGGTGTTTCCTTGCCAAGCGCACTGTAGCTCCCGAAGGTGTTGTGCCGCCTTCCCATAGATTGTCGCACAACTGGCAAGAAACAGAGTTGAATTCCACGGAGGAGCTTAGATGTATTGTATTTGGGTCATGTTAAGCCACTACGATAGAAAGTATGGAATCCTGAATAAAAACCAATACATAAATATAGCTGAATAGCGGGAACTACACAAATGATACGGAGCACGTTGTCATTTCTGACATACCTCCACTCGGTATGCGTTGGCGGTCTGAGCATTGATCGCCGATTGTACCGAATTGGCGCATATTTCGAGGTGGGGCATGGCGATGGTAGCACAGGGATCGGTATGTTTACGTAATCTGACTTTTCCGGTTGCGCGAGCTTTGAGTCATAGTGAATGGTTGTGGAAGGAGGAAGAAAGTGAGATGGTGTATATGTGAGATCTTAATAAGAAGCGGTATAATGTGTATTGACGAGCAAAAGCATGTCTGTTGCGTGCATCAATCTAACATTTACGCGTACAGGAGTGTCCCGGATATAAATTACTGCTATCAAAGGCAATTTATCGACAGAATACTACAGACACGATCATTTGCGCAAAAGCACATGAACCGCCGAGAGAGTTTGCGGGGAACAATGATCACGAAGGTATCTCGACAAAGAAAATTGCGCACAGAAAATCTAACATTTACGC
>NW_014039147.1:13255-15639 GCF_001186125.1 Sphaeroforma arctica JP610 | reverse complement strand
TGTATGTTTGTATGTATGTATGTATATATATATATATTTATATATATATATATTTATGTATGTATATATATACGTTTATATATATATATTAATATAATGTTTAATTGAAAGGAAATGTTGGTCATCTACATTCTCTCTACTTCCACAAGGTGACAAGTTCATACCACTCACCCCCCACAACACACACCACTTGGTCCCTGCTATCACGTGGTACCGAACATCTCAGTATGTACATACCATCACCCTATCTGCCTACACACGTACCCCCACTATCCCTGTACATACCCCAATTAAACAACACATCCCACCTCGTCTACTCCCACCGTAACCGTAAAATAACACGTATGTATCTATCTGCCTACACACATGGTACATGTTCTTCCGTAGGTCACCCTCGTACGCACAGTAGGGTCGGGTGGTCTGGCACCCACACACGGCGCGTCTCAAGTGTACGTCAAAGGCTTTGGACTGTTTGTGTCGTACGTAGAGCCAAAGTCCGCCGCGGACCATATCAATCTACGCCCTGGTGACGAGGTGAGTGTTGTTAGGGTTCTAGGTTTCTAGGGTTTAGGGTGTGGTTTGTGTTTCGCCACAAGCCATAGGTACTATGGCCATGGATACAGACACCATTGGCACACACTGCAGCCTATGCAAAAGATGTATGAATGTTACCATCACCAGTGCTCATGGATACAAACACCATTGACGCTAGATAAGAGATGTATGAATGTTGCCATCAACAGATATCCACTGCCTCACATTTATGCAATCCTCTCAGAACTTGTATCAGCAAAACATGCGGGTATTCTCGCGCTACTGACCACACCCCAACCGTCTCCGGTGTCTTATCAGATTGTGACCATTATTAGAGGCTGATACCACCAACACACTCTTCATCAGCACCAATCAAAAGGAGACCACGCGGTTATATTACACATACAGTCCTACAACGCTCGCTGTCTGGTCATAGTATCAGCAATCCTGCAAGTGTATGGAGAAGCAACGTGATTGTGGATCCTCCACTCACTAACCACATCCTACCCGTCGTCGCCCGTTTCCCATCAGATTCTGACTATCGATGAAGATCCCATTGACACCCTCATCAGCACCAAGCAAGACTTCGATGAGGCTATCAATAAGCCCAACCGTGTCACACTCTTGATCCGCCGACCCAGGATAGCTCGCTTGGTCCGGACCTGCAGTGGTATGTAGTTATACGCATCTGCATTCATTTGTAAGTGTCTGTTCAGTTAAACATACATAAGGCTTGGTATCTTGGTTCCCAGCCACCTCCAACTTCCAGTGATAGTGTGTGTACTGTCATATCTGCAGAGACACATACTTCCCCTCTGCAGTGGTATGTAGTTATGCGCATCTGCTTGCATTTGCAAGCGTCTGTTCAGTTAAACACACATAAGGCTTGGTGTCTTGGTTCCCAGCCACTACCAACTTCCAGTGATAGTGTGTATACATTCATATCTACAAAGACACCTACTCCCCCTCTGCAGTGGTATGTAATTATTCGTATCTACATTCAATTGCAAACTCCTGTCCGCATAGGGATTCTTTTCAACTTTTTCTTGTGAGTTTCTTCGTAGCCTACGAATCAGTACAACTATGATCCTAGCACGCTTTGGTAGAGTGCTTTAGCCATTGCACGAGCGTGGTTGTTGTCTACCAATAGCGAGTCGGCGAAGGATACAAACCGACCACCGTTCACTCGATCTGTTCTGACAATCTTGTCCTGTTGTGATACCCATACTCCAAGCGCTTTACGATGCCATATAGATAATCATGATAGTATCTTAAACGTATAACGGTATTACTAAGGTATACAGACCTCCAAACTCTATAGCTCTATGATACTGTATATACTCAGGGATGCAATGGGGTCTGTCGGAAAAAAATGGAATCATCACATCAATTGGTGATGCTGATTCTCCTGCCAGTCGTGCGGGGTTGCCTCTGCGCTATGGTATAGTGACTGTGAACAACCAGGAGGTGCTAGGCGAAGATGCGGGTGTGTACTTGCGAGTAGTGTTTTTGTGTAGTATATTTATACTGTACGGTATGTAGGGCGACAATTTAGCTCAACTATTTGCGGTCACGTATGGCATTGCATAAGTATATGCAGTATTATATATATATATATAACTAAATATATTCAAATCTATATATATATATATGTGTGTGTGTGTATGTATGTATGTATGTATGTATGTATGTATATATGTATGTATGTATGTATGTATATATGCGTGTGTGGTCTGTGTCTGTATGTGTCTGTTTCTGTGTATGCGTATGTATATGTATAAGTATGGGTATATATATATATATGTGTGTGTGTGTGTGTGTGTGTGTGTGTGTATGTATATATGTATATG
>NW_014039147.1:12152-13020 GCF_001186125.1 Sphaeroforma arctica JP610 | reverse complement strand
GTATATGTAGTAATATAGGTAGTATATATATATATGTGTGTGTGTGTGTGTGTGTGTGTGTGTGTATGTATATATGTATATGTATATGTATATATATATATATATATATATATATCTATATCTATACATATTGATATATTTATCAAGCCCAACTGTATAACACCATTACATACCTCTGGTGCGTCCTTCAATGGCTACAAAGGGAGTGTGCAGTTTGGTCAGTGGATCAACGAGTCAAACAGTCTGGACTCTCCCAATCACAACAAAGTTAGTCCTATATCTCCGGTGTCTGACTCAACACACAAACCAGAACACGCCGCTAGATACTGTACTCTACACGCCTTACCGTGCATCCTCGCCTTACACAGCTTATTCGTATCGGCTACAGAGGGGATGAAGACCGTACTGAGCCTCACCAACGACAAAGTCTTGGAGCTGGGTCTGCGGTGTCTGTCTGTGTATACAAGCATGCGAGCGTCGTACATGAAGCAGATGGCAGAGGCTAGGAAAGCCACGGAACGCCGACGGTCTATCGACCATGAGATGACACTCAAGTGGAGCGAGGCGGATCACAAGCGGTTGCGCGCTGCCCAGGAGAGCTGGTATGGTGTGTGTTGGTAGATGTATAGGTGATATTGCTTATGTGGATGTGTGTAATCTGTATGTGTATTTATGTGGTGGAATGTATTTGTATGTATTTGTATGTATTAATATTTATTTGTTTATATTAAATGTATGTATATATAAATATATATAAACACATATATATATATATATATATATATACATATATACATATATATATATTTATTATATGTGTGTGTGTGTGTGTGTGTGTGTGTATGTATGTATATGTTATTTGTTATTT
>NW_014039147.1:7989-11740 GCF_001186125.1 Sphaeroforma arctica JP610 | reverse complement strand
ATATATATATGTATATGTATTTGTACATATATGTATATATATATATATATATATATATATATGTACGTGTATATGTTATTTGTACATATGTGTATATATATATGTATATGTATCTGTATTTGTACATATATGTATATATATAAAAGGTATATATAGAGTTTACCCAGCATGTATAGTGAGGGCGTATACGTATGCTGTTTTTATTGGAACAAATTGGTCGATCACCTCAGTATCCCACTATAGAACCACCTAGCCTACACACACTTCACTGCGACGGAGTCGTTCCCATGCATGTCCACCGCATCTTGATATCCGCTCTGCTTATCTAGAGATACACTTTGGCATGGCTCAATCACACACGCGGGGTGTAGTGACCATGCCACATGTATATAGCATGCCTCTACCGTATATAGCACACAGACACCGCACCGATCCCCAGTTGGACTGTGGGCAGACATCCCATTAGCACTAACCTCACACCGCTAATCCAGTATTATATGCCACTGCATGTATTGGGTCGATAGTGATCGTTTGCTGCTCCGTCCGGTACAGACGATACCAATGAGCTACCAACTAAGAAACGCGTACACGCACTGACTGCCACTCCAGCCGTTACAGGCATACATACAAGTCACCATAAGACCGTACACCATCCTATGTGATGTCAAAGGCATGCCCTGTACTCCCAATAAGTTTCGGGGACGATACCTGGGGCAATCCTCCTACCACACAGTGTACGCTAAGAAACGCGTACACGCACTGACTGCGACTCCAGCCAGTCAGGAGTCCCTGTGCATGTGTAGTTAGTTTCCTTGTGCATGTATAGTTGTACACGAGTGGCTCGTGCCATCAGATTCTGTTACCCGAAGGGAGAGCCTCCGTGTAGAACGGTCATCAGGCTGTGGTGCTACCTGTTAAATCAGTTCGGTACTTTTCGATTACAGTCCCCACTGCGCGCACTAGTTAAGCCACTTCGCTCCGTTGTTTTCTGTTCATTCGGTGGTTAAGCACCGCCACCCTAAAACCCTAAAACCCCTTAGCCTGGAAACGTGTGACCAGAAGTCCCATGCCTCTAGTCTCGACCAACACGCTACCGCCAATCTTCCAGTGTCTGTGTGGTGTGTACTTGTACATCGTTTCAGTTACAGCCACCGTAGTGCATCTCTAAGCCACGCCCCAACACCTGCTCTTTTTCTACAGCTTACAATCACTGCAACTAGGCGACCGCGTGAACAGAAGTCCCTTGCCTCCAGCCACATTGAGTCCTGCACCACCGATTTCTCTGAACGGTAACGGCGTAGTGGCGGCAAACCGATCCTCAGTAGTGCCGTCTGAGACGATAAAAGTGCAAGCCACTGCACAACTAAAGACGAGGTGTGTGTGTGTGTGTAAATGTATTGTTGTATGTCGGTAGATGTATTGTTGTATGTCGGTAGATGTATTGTTGTATGTCCGTAGATGTATTGTTGTATGTCCGTAGATGTTTTGTTGTATTTCGGTAGATGTATTGTTGTGTGTCAGTAGATGTATTGTTGTATGTCAATGGATGTACTGTTGTGTGTCAGATGTATGTACTGTTGGTGCAAGCGGGTGATAGGGGGCTCGACAAAGGAGCTTGCTACTTGTTGTACGGGAGAAGATAATGTTAATCGAAGCGCGTATTAGTATCTAAGTCATTGACGTATTGATTGGATATATACATATATATATATGTGTGTGTGTGTGTGTGTGTGTGTGTGTGTGTACGTGCATGTATTACGTGTTGATGCAGAACTTGTAAAGACATAGTAGTCGAGTGGCTTGACAAGTGTTTCTTATTCGGTGATCCAATGGACTTTACTATGAACGATGGACTTTACTGTGAATGGTCCGACAAGTCAACGGGTCGCATCTGAGATAGCGGTTTACGGCCGTCTTGTGCACTAAATGGAGACGCTGATTCAGTATAGGATAGTATATAATAGAATCTGTATAAAATCTGTGTGTGTTTGCATGTACATGAATACCCTACCCACTTCAGACGGCATATCGCATCCACAAGCCTCCTGAATACATGTATACCTACTTACCAAATCATTATGTAGAAGTACGCAAAGGCGTACACTATGTTGGAGATCTACATCACGGCACGCACAACAGATTGCGTATTGTATGCACAGTCCTTTTGTATACCGAGAGTTGATCTCGCTGCAAGTTAAGTTTGAGAACTCCCGAGAAGAAGTAGAATGAACATTACATCACTGTGTGTATCAGAATGTGTATTGCCGGTTTACGCTGTGATCGGAATAGTACCACTCTTAAAACGACAGTGAAGTTGGTGCTGGTTTATCCCATACTTGATGTTAAATCACCTGCACTCATTATGCAGTGCGTCTGGCTTTGGGAAACATGAGAGCGGCATGAATCTGATGATCGCTGACAACGGTATGTGCCTTGTAGTTATCCTATACACTTCAGTGTTGTGTTTAAATGTTTAGTTATAGGTGGTCGTATATTGCATATCCTATACATTTCAGTGGTATGTTTAAATGTTTAAGTATAGGTGGTCGTATATTGCAGCATAATGTGTATATGAATGTTTGTGGGAAGGTTATCCTATATGACACCAATGGTTTGTGTTTCTAAGCCAATGGGAAGGTCTGTATGGTCATACTGGTGCCTCTAATATCGGCACAGTCGTATCAAAGGTGTCGGAGTCGACAGATTTGGGTTTTAGATGGGCGCATCAACATCAAACACTATTGTCTTCTGTACATTTATGAGAGAATATATATATATATGTACGTATACTATATATGCGTGTGTATATATGTATGCATATATGTATGTATGTATGTATGTATGTATGTACGTGTGTGTGTGTGTATGTATGTATGTATGTATATATATATGTGTGTGTGTGTATAATATAGCTATTCTGTATGTATGGTTGTAGCAATCTATCTCCTTCCAGATGCTGATTCCGTGCCCTATTTCGTACATGATATCCTTTCATCGGCTAAGTGGAAATGCTATCTGTGTTCTTCTACTTATTGGACTGTGTAGTTGAATATAGGTCGTACTGTTTGCATACTTGCCTAATGAAGGTTCTGTATCACATGTATTGAACTCTCTTGTTCGTATTGGCCCTCTGTAAGTTGTGTTTACGTTCGCCAGTGCCAAAGTGCTACATGCTATAGAGTGCGATGCGTTTGCGATTATCCACAGATGAATCCACACCTGTGTTCTGCAGTTCATGGTGTCAAACCTGTAGTGTGATTTTCAAAATTCGGTTCCAGAATCAGTGGTTTATTCTAGTGTGCCTATTGTTTGGTTGATATGATCATCCCAGGGCGTTTTGTGTACTTGGATGCAAATACCTACTCATCCACAGGCATGCGAGTCTATATGTTGAACGTCTTCAATATAAGCTACCTACCACCGCTATAGGGACCACACAACAGAGGCCTTGCGTACGCTGTGCATTGGCTTGTTATTCTAGTAAATATATTTTCTCGTTGGGTTTGGCCAATTCGGTTCTCAACCCGAGTTTATGGTATGTTAACCACTCGAACGCTTGTATTGGAAGTACGCTATGGATCAGAGAACGTTTATACACAGACACACACACACACAAATATATATATATATATATGTATATATATATATGTATATGCATGTATGTATGCATGTGTGTGTGTACGTACGTACGTACGTACGTATGTATGTATGTATGTATATATATATTCATATTCATATACATATGTATATA
>NW_014039147.1:4830-7322 GCF_001186125.1 Sphaeroforma arctica JP610 | reverse complement strand
ATATATAGACATAGACATAGACATAGACATAGACATTGACAATGTTTATATATATAAATCTATATATGTATATATATGTGTGTGTCTTTATTATTTAAACAATACAGGCGATGACAAAAGTGATACAATGGATGAAACTATAGGTGACGATACGCCTGGCTATGTCAGACAAAACAGCGAGCTGATGGACGCTACTGAGATACGGCAGAAACTGTCGGACCGAAAGAAAGCGGAGGATTTGTTAAAAGAGGAAGAAAGGAAAGCCCAGAATAGCAGCCCAGTCACACCTTACATCAACACCACTCCCAGTAGGGCGCCGGTCTTCATTGGCATTCATCACACAATTCTAGCGAAGGAGGTAGATACAGATGCAACTACAGATGCAGATAAGGATGACAATGGCCACTCACCCGCACATACTGAGACCCAAACACACACAGACAACCATACAGAGAGCGATGCTAGCACAGCGAGTGGTACGAGTGTCATGGCCAACCCCCCACCGTTTACCGGCATACATGGTATGGTGCAGAACGGTGATGTGAGTGTAAGCGGCGGAACGAATAGTACGGCGCCGGAGAAGCCCGACTATAGGATGGATATGCTCATGGACATCTTTAGGAAGGAGTCTATCAATGGTCATCTCAACTGCACCGGGCCCTGTTGTAAAACGAAGCGGCCCTCATGAGCAGGACAGGTGCGAAGGACTAGATAGACTAGGTAGGTAACTTTTGTATACCCTTCATGCAGCTGAGTTAATCTTGCCATGACTCATCGGGACAAATGACGTGGATTGTATTGGCCTTGGGGAATCACCTGCACGACTACTGATACTCTGCCGCCCGATTTGTGATGCCGTATTGAGGCCCGGGATATTGGTCATCGACTGGAAAGCGTTCACCTACGTAAATTGCTCACTGCAACAGCTCCCTTTAGCAAATCTCTTGTATGTGCGAGGGCAAACCTAGCACCAAAAGGTCCCTATCAAGTACACAGGTGTACTAGGCTGAAATTATCAAGGAGCAATCAACTTAGATCAACATGGATTCTAAATCCTTGACCGAGTGTCCATGTGATTATGGATACCTCGTCGCTGCACAAAAAATAGGTAGCCTAAACAGGCTGCTATGCACCCGTCCAATATTACAGGGCCTTACCTTGTGAGCGGAGGTATCTGCACCATCAAAAATGCAGATCAATGACCTAGTGCAGCTGCAATATTCATGGAGAAATTGAGCTCCGAACGAACAGTGTAGATCAGGACTGTTTAACCCAAATATTGATACATCGGTTGGGAAGCTCAAGGAGGGACTCAAGACTCAAGTGTAGTACACTCCATCACCGAATGTCTTATTTGTATCGACAACTGTTGCAGTTTGTAGTAGAAGTGAGCTGGCTACTCTGTTCGCCACGGTGTACTGTACTTGTCATCCATATCACTTTTACACTATAGGAGGGTCTAGAATGTGCTACTGAGTATGTTAGATGGCCATGCGTTTACACGACACAGGAGATGGATATTACGTTTTTGTTTTTTTTCTGTTTGTTTTTTTGTTTTTGCTGAGGACTGATGCTGTGCGTCAAGCCAATCAATATAAAGTTTGTGGAAACTGAGAATTGAAAGATACATGTGTTTTCCATACTCCGGCACTGCTGAGCCTTCGTATGGTTTAGATATAAAATAGCGCTTCCCAGAACATATCTCGGAGAATGAATCATGGTAGTATATAAGAACGTTGCTGTACTGCATGAATAATTTCGAATGCATGGAAGTGGAAACATGCGACATGCCATGGATCTCGCAAATAGATGTACAATACTAGAGTCAGTTCTGTGCGTGAAGCCGAGCTAAAGTACATGCGAGTAATATTTCAGGAATTTCGTCTCTAGCTTTACTTACGGGAATGGTTGTGTATGCCAGTTTTAGATTTTCAAACATATGTCTATGAGAGCTTCTTTGGCTCAAAAATACCTTATTCGCTAAATAGATAAATTTCATAAGTCGTTTCCTCTGGAGCCTCGCTTGGCAACTATGAGTCACCAAACAACACTCATTTAGGCCTTCCCTGTGCTACTAAGGAATGATATATCAACCACTTCTGTAAAAATGGGAAATGAGCAAATCAGCATATTTATGTATATGTATAGTACAAAATTTTGCGCCATATAGTCGTTTATATTACACTTATATCGTACATGAGTAGAATATCCTAGAAGCGATAAAATTCATACATATCTTGCATTTTATCTATCGTAGATTGTAATGAAACTACTACGTCGTACGCACCATTTTTTTGCATCCCAATGTCATATTGGCAACCGTATGAGCTGCGGTGTAGTTTCTTCTCACATTTGAGTAGTGGTTATACATGAGGTGCATTCTATTCTGTTGATATATATCATGTGTATATATTGCTGCATTTGTTTCTTATGCAAATAAACATATGTATACGCATAAATGTATGTATACATATCTATATAGCAACCTTTGA
>NW_014039147.1:0-4717 GCF_001186125.1 Sphaeroforma arctica JP610 | reverse complement strand
TGAATCTATTAGCACCTGGGGGACTCTCCGTAACAGAAAATTCAGATCCATTAGGCGGGTACCCGGCTGAGTCAGTCTGAGATATTTGTAACGTGATACCAAGAAGGATGTGGTTGTCATCCGCAATGCTGTTTCGAAGCGAAGTTGGAGACTTATAGGATACCCTTCTATATCGTTGTGTTGTACAAGTTAATGGCCTTGAGCTGCGATGTGCTTTCTATGGACAACGTATATGTACCGGTCATCCTTTTTTATTTTTACGAGATGAGTGGATTGCCGTCTATAATCGTATTCTCATGCATAGTAAATTAATACTGCTTGCATGGAAGCAGTGGTAGGCATTTATATAGTCACGCCGTTGTTTAAGGTAATTCTGATCACTAGTATTATCGGAAACTGCGGCCCAAGATCTAGGAAAGCTGTTGCCTTTACGATCACAGCGCGTCTGGATGAGAATTATGCGTCTTGAATATAAGTGACCAAATGAACGATCCAATCTTTCTCGGAGTTGGGAAAATTGATATACGGAACCCAAGCGAGTGACTAGCTTTACGGTGTGGCAGTCACTTTAGTAAAACGATAGAAACCAGTAAAATTATACGAAAATGAATCCGAGTTTCCGAACATAGCTAGTATCATTGAAGTCTTCGAGTTCTTTTCTCATTTTTGTCTCAGATAAATTCATATGTCACTTTCACACTATCAAGTTATACGGAAGGCAAACATAGTGCGCTTTCATACATCCACTTCTATGTCAACTTTTCTTTTCTTTTTGACACACTCTGTTTAACTTATTACAGGAATCTGTTTATATACTCGCCTATACAATGTATCCACCTCCACTAAATAGTATGTGCCCGGAAACAAACCCCCGGGATCCGTAGAGGGAATGTAAGGCGCACTTGAGTGCGTATCTTCTCTCAACTGCATGGCTGTATTGTAAACTTCTGCAGTTGAGAACGTCCTGCTTGCCAGTCTAGTATTAACGTCAGCCACTTGGCGATACACTTGGTGGTCGGGTTGTGCAAATTTTATGGTAAACATGGTGGCGGCCAAGCCAGAACCGTATGAGAATAGTAGGGCCCTTTTCCCATCTAGATCTGCTTAGATAGGCGGTAAAAATGATAGTGTGCTGTGAGATGAGGCTATGAGCAGATAAACTCTCTCACAAACTCATACCATGGTTTATACGCATGTGTGCATCAATGATGGAACATATGTATGTATACTGACACTATATACAAAACAAATTATGTAACACATTTCTCTACCACATATTGTTGTCATTAAAATCTTTCGTGAACCAGAGGAACAACGAAAGTCAAGGATCAGAAGTTGATAGCACAGATACAATGGGTTTAAACTGAAAGACACGTACGTTCTACCCGATCAATCTTGATTCAAAATAGAGAAGTAACGAAAAATATAATCATTTGAAGGACACGGGCGTCAACTGAAGGTGTACCCCCAGGTATACATTTAGCTCCCGTCGTGTGTAGGAGCGAAATCAGACCGAAATACAACGAAGCAGTATATGAATTGCCCGTTTCTTTAGCCAACAGTAGAGACGGCACTACTTTGTCCGCAAAAAGGCCCTTGCTCCGATCTAAAAAGACCTTCTCACACTCTCTGTCTAGGTATGTGGTCTCCGGATCTCGTGTACCGATGTCTTCACTGATTGGCTGACCTTCGATGAAGGCCGCCGAAGCGTCGCCCCTTAAAAGGTAATCGTTGTAGTGTATCCGAGCGAAAGCCTTGCGAACTAGTTTAGTGAAGGGGCTGTGGAACACGTAGTAATCTGGCGTGGCGATGTCGAAGACCTGCAACGCACACATGTGAAAGAATGAGGATGACATATGAGCACACACATGATATGAATAAACATCTTAAGCATTCACGATTGCCTATGAGACGCCGATGGCACCTTTCATTATAGTATCACAACACGTAAAACTTTTGTGATAGTGATCAGATAATGTAGATACGGTATGCCCTGGATGAATAGTACACACAGAGATGTATAGAAGCCAAAGGAGATAATATAGATACGGTGTGTGACTGATAAAAAAGAAACACAGAGGTATTGAATCCATGGGCTCGTGTGCTTGTATAGTCACAAGTACCATCGTTGCAGGTATAGTGGTCATCCGCCGCATCTATTCGTATCAAATGACATACAACGGCAGCACAACCCTGACTCACTGGTAGACACCAAACCTTCGCATAGTCCTTGATAAAACTCCACCGGATCCGCAAGGAAACTTCAATAGAACACAGCAATGGTAAACATATGCGCACACTATTACCCTTGTATCTGAATAAACATGATAAACGTTTACCTGGTTCTGCCTGCGCTCGTATTTCTGCACCAGCGATTGGTAACAGCGATCTACCGCTCGTAGATAGCACGTCATAGAAAGTCTGCTGTCCACCGTAGGGTACTCTATGAGTCGCACGCACCAATCACCAGTGTATATCGCATGAGTGAGGAATACAAACACCGACATGAACCTTCTAGTACCATGGTGACGCTCGCACGACCAAGTTTGTGCAAAGACAGTCATACAGAGCATGCCATCGGTAGGTCGTAGGCACATGTACCCTGGGATGATACAGCATCCCGGCCCACACATTCACTGCCGCATTTGATACGTGCACTTGATGTGAGATGGATTATGAGAACGTGTCTTGTTGTGTGCTGAGGAGGCCAGCGGGTATTTATCGGTGTTCAACATAGCCGCCGTTTCGGTATAACAAATATACGACTACATGGCCATAAACGCGTTGGAAGTAGGTCTACTTTTTCTGCTAGTATGTACGAATAGTGGCATGCGGAAAACACCATGGCGAGTCAATATTATGTATGTAGATTTCGTTCTGACATTCAAGGAAACAATGCAGGATCACACTGATATATATCTACATATGTACATATTCCCGTACCTACCCGATTTGAGCCCTGATATATGGAAGCCGTGTCCATGTATGAAGTTAAATGCACTCCGAGTTGAGTTCTAGATGGCAACTAACGCGCTGATTTTTGCAGTTCGATCTACACATAGGCTGTATTGCTAGAGAGGCATCCCTGCCCTACTGTACAGCCACAGTTCCGATACATTTACACACCACCCCAACCGTAGTCAGGCAAACACACAATACACACATGCATACCCGAGTTGAGTTCCGGTTTGTAGAAGTCGTACTGGTGTTCGAAGTAAGAAGCACGCGTAGGCTCAACTACCAGCGGGGCATCCCTGCCAATCAGCATAGCCACAGCTCCCGCGCCGCCGGTGGGCCGTGCGTTGCCTTCGGCGTAGACAGCAATATCACCACACACCCCAGAGCGTATCTGTGTGTGTATATCTGTAACCAAGGTGACAACACAAGTCATAGGTTCCTTCACTTACACAGATGTGTGCATCGACACGCATGGTTAATACATCAGCCACACAACAGGTATATTATCTGTGGCTGGATAACATTCTACACCAAAGCTACATACTCAGGAGGTAAACAATACATCAGCAACATAACAGGTATATTATCTGTAGCTGGATATCATTCTACACCAAAGCTACATACTGAGCATATAAACTACATCAGCCACACAACAGGTATATTATAGAGTAGTTGGATAACATTCTACAAGCTACATACTGAGCATATAAACTACATCAGCCACACAACAGGTATATTATAGTGTAGTTGGATAACATTCTACACCAAAGATACATACTGAGCAGATAAACAATACATCAGCCACACAGCAAGGTATATTATAGTGTAGTTGGATAACATTCTACACCAAAGCTACATACTGAGCAGATAAACAATACATCAGCCACACAACAGATATATTATAGTGTACCTGGATAACATTCTACACCGCTACATACTGAGCATATAAACTACATCAACCACACAACAGGTATATTATAGTGTAGTTGGATAACATTCTACATCAAAGCTACATACTGAGCAGGTAAGCAGTACATCAGCCACGCAACAGGTATATTATAGTGTACCTGAATAACATTCTACACCAAAGCTACATGCTGAGCAGGTAAACAATACATCAGCCACACAACAGGTATATTATAGTGTACCTGGATAACATTCTACACCAAAGCTACATTGGCACTAAGCAGGTATACAATGCTTCAGCCACACAACAGGTATATTATAGTGTACCTGGATAACATTCTACACCAAAGCTACATTGGCACTAAGCAGGTATACAATGCTTCAGCCACGGAACAGGTATATTAGTGTACCTGGATAACATTCCACAGATATGGCTAGCTGCCACCGCACGCGCTACTTTCCACCCACGCCATGCCATCGAACAGTGTCTATAAAGTGCCATTCGCACAAGCGTTGAGGTAGTTGCGGCCTTGGTTACTGAAGTTGGCACTAGTACTGAGTAGGTATACTGTATACCTATCATTTACAAAACAGGCCTACTTCGTACACACGATAAACACTCGTACAGCGATGCGATGTACCTGCCATCCCACACGCTACTCTCCACCCAGGCAATTGAATTCAATAGTGCTTGAGTACCACCATAACACGCATTGGAAGTGTCCAGACCTTCTACATCGAAGTTGCCGCTCTCCTGAAAGAGTTGCATCAGCACTGACTTGACAGATTTAGAGTGATCCAGCACTGTTTCTGTCCCAACCTACTACGTATGGTACAGAGCATGGGTGAGAAG
>NW_014039148.1:0-15659 GCF_001186125.1 Sphaeroforma arctica JP610 | reverse complement strand
TATACTATGTATATCTAAATATATATATATACACACATATATACATATATACATATGTATATAGATATACATATATACATATGTATATAGATATACATATAACTGTTCCCCAATGACAGGTGACATGCTTAAATTGGGATACTGTGCGTATATTCGTCTGGCTGTTCTCTCTCTGTTCCCTCTCTCCATATAACTACTTGTACTCGTGTCTGGAACAACGGTTCTTCAAACTGATCAATGTTTCTTATCGCATACTTGTACACTGTCCACCGCCCTATTTTCTGTTTCTTTTATGTGCGTGACTATGTTGCGGTCTTAGTGTACGTCTTCATAAACTTCTCAAGCATTTTGACCCTTTGTGGCGGTTCGGGTCTGTACGAAGTGGAAGCAAATGCGGAAGGTCCCTCGTAGAAGTACGCCAATAGGTCGTGCACCGATTCCTGTCATGATATCGAGCAAGCGCAACAGTAAATATAGCAAGATTCGGCACGCAGTACAGCATAAGTATTAACGAAAGAGAACATGCGTTCATACGGTGTTGTACTGCCCAGTTGGGGGGCCAGTGGGGTGGTCAGTTGGTTGGTGGAGCACGGTGCCTTTGTAGTGTGTGAAGTGTATCGTACAGTTTGAAAGCTGCACGGCCCACTACGCACAGCGCTAGGGTTGTGCAAGTATTCATTGTGACTGCGAGGTTAAGTATCGAACTTATCTTAGGAGTGAGGATATATAGAACAGATGAACAAAGCTATCACGCGTGCGGGTGTGCCTGGGACAGTCCCTTGCCGCGTCGTTGGGACGCCACTTCTCCTTCTTGAATAGAGATGCACTTACATAAGTGCTAGAGCATCTCGAGATGTACAACTAAACGGCATAGCGCACATCAGTCCGCACAAGCGTGTATGTATAAGAAGGTAAAGACTTTACTGTGTGTACCAAAGCTAGGATATCACTGGATTGTCGACTGCCTATATGTGTTGAGATGCACTGGGCCATGCTCTCACATGCCCCTTGTACAGACACCGTCACACCAAAGAGAATGTGCAAACCCACATATATGTATATACAAACTGAACGAAAACGCGTAAACCTACACAGATGTATATACAAACTGACCCATTTCTCGAAGCGTCACTCCTCATTTACCGCCACACACGGACTACCACATCAGACTATTCGGCTTTAGGCCTAACCACCCGCATGCACAAAGACATATGAAACTAGTTCCACGCACAAGGCTAAAGGGAACCCTATCGTTGTATTCAATAAAACCCTATCAATGTCTTAAATAAAACCCTATCGATGTCCTAAATAAAACCTTATCGATGTCTTGAATAAAACCCTATCGATGTCCTAAATAAAACACTATCGATGTCTGATGCATGCTGATCGTGTAGGTGCGTTGTAGTGTTCATGAGAGTGCCCTGACATACCTGGTTGCGCTGTGTGCTCATGAAGGTAAGCAGTTGGTTCTGCATCTTCTCAGTCTCAGTCTGTGGTGCTTCGGGGACATGGTCCGGAATAGGCGTGTCATCGCCACTACCCCATAGGAGCCCTGTATTTGGATACCAATAGGAGTGAGGCTATTTATAGCAATTTAAAAGCAACCAATGGCAACATGTCTATTAATATATACGGGAGTACGAGACGGTTACATCATGTACGTTACTATCAACAAATTCTAATTAGTTGGCTTTAATACGGCCAGAAAGGGACTCAACGTGATCATTCGACTGTCGAGAGTGTATGTCAGTGCCCGTCAATTGACGCACTGGCCACCACCAGCGGCAACGGAAGGTACCGAGACACAGTGTCAAGAAAATGAATGATAACACTCAATCAGTTTTGTCACAGCAACGGAACCGAAAGTCAAGCTATCACCTATAGCGTTGTCTTGAACATATGTGAAACATATGTGGACTATGATAGCTGTACCACTCTCAGAGATGGCATCTCAGACTTGTTGCCTATACAAATTCATCTGATACACAGGTAGCCTGTGCGGCTCAAAGCTCAGTATGGGCGTATAAAAACGTGATTTCGCAAATATTAGCCTATGCGTCTCACACATGATACATGCTCCAACACACCCTAAGGCAATGTACCAGCATGCCTTCGTAGTTTGCATTCGATCAGCATTTATACAAATAAGCAATCCCGATTTCCAAATAAGCAATACCAATTCCCAAATAACAATACAAATTTCCGGATAAGCAATCCCAATTTCCAAATATCCAATGGGCATGCGCGTGCAACATGCACATATATACACTTACCAGCAAGATGGTGTATTGCGATGTGGTAAGGCACAGGGGCGCGCGACTTGCGGACAGTGCCGGACATGATAGCCCGCAGATAGAGGGTCAACAGAGGGGTGTACGTCTCCAAGGGATACAAGTACCTACAAGTGGGGGGGGGGGGGGTGGGGGTGATTTAAGCTCGTGTTCGCAGTATATATCTCATAGGGTAGACAATTAGAATATGTGACCTTAGATATACACTTGCGCAGTTAAAGTGACAGATAGAGTTTAGATGAAAGTGACAGCAGAGGGCGTGATGTTTGCAGGGATATTGAGTTACCTGTAAATGGGAAGTGTGCCATGCAAGCATGAATTACGAGAGTGCGACTTTCTATTGTAACTGAAACCCTAGCAAAAGATCTAGCTCGTCCGAAGCTCCGCTAAGCACACATGGTTGCTCACATGTGTACCCTATTACTGACACGCAATGGGCACATTCGGGTCATCGTATTTGGTTTGGAGGGAGGGAGTCATGGCACCAGCCAACAACACCAAGCGCATCTAACATCCGAAGTGTACAGGCAGGTGGCGTGTATTCACTGTCAGGTGTATCGGTTCATAAGACATACGATTGAGCCTGCAGTTGACCTGCTAATAGACCCGAGGTGTATGTTCACCAGCATACAATGAACCACCCGTGCGTATTTATGCCTCTCAAATATCTTCCAAGTGTATAAACACAGACACACAAGACACACATCTACGTATACAGATAGCTCTATATATATCTTTTTAAATCTCACAATATAAATCACTATATATATGCATTGATATTCAGATATACACATTCTCATACGTACGTTTCGAGTGCCAGCGGTAGGTCGTCTGGGGTGAAGTTGGTCATGACAGCCATAGCGTCCACGCATTGGCCCCACACGAGTGTGCGCAGAGGGGTGGGTCCACATTGTTGCAGCGGCAGCCACAGATAGCGCTGGAATAGTGTGTTGCCCAGGGATACGCTGGAGTACTATATATATATATATATATACGCGCGTGGGGAGGAGAGGAGATTGTTAGGGAGGTGGTAAAGAAGGTATGATAAACGTATACACTGTGGACCTGCCACACGCATGCAGCGGCACAGACACACGCGACGGCGAGGAGAGGATGACAGCGCTTGACACGGCGTCTATGTGACGAGGCAGTGATACGTAACACACAGTGAGATTGATTGGGTGGGTACGTGAAGTGGTCGACATCTCTCAGGTTGGTTGGTTCTTGGAACAGTCTTTTGGTTTCCCAGTCGGTTGCTCACGTACGTGCCTATCAATAGCCATGAAAGTCTGTGTACATACTACAGGCTCGATCAACACCATAACAATTCGGGAATCCGCTAGATTTTATGGGTTTTAGGGATAAGGGGTTTGTGTAGTCGCGAGGTGCTCGCACACACCTGGTGGACGAAGGCGTTGTACAGATCATAGAACTTGATATCGGGCAGGCAGTCGAAGTCCAGATGCACATGACCCTTGCCCCGCCCCGCCATTTCGTTCTCTACCTTCGCCTGCCGCACACACAGCACCAGCAGCGTTTCCAGCAATTGCGCCACCGCCGGGGACTGCGTCGGTGTATCCGAATGGCGAAAGGGAAGAGTGGTAGTGTTAAACTTATGGGACTGTGCAGGTGTGGCCGAATGCAGAAAAGAAAGGGTGGTTTGGAGGGGTGGGTTGTCCGACCAGAGTGACCATAGGAAGTGGTATATACCCATGATGTATATTGGACAATTCCAAGAAACATGGACAACAAATAAAGTGGAATGCTCTAACACAGAAGATCAGCTCAAATTGAGATGAACGCCCACATGAAAATGTTCCCTACAAGGTGTGCATGACGTCAGGAACACCGTTATCCATAGCGGCAGCTCGTGCTCGTATACCACACTCATATACATATATATATATATATACAAACACACACACATACATATATATACATACATACACACACACACACATATATATACATATATGCTATATATATATATATATATATATATATACGCTCACTTTTACCATTTATGCACATCTATACAATGACGCCAAACGGCGGTATCACACATACAGTAAACAACTCAGCGGACGTCAGGAACACCGTCATCAGTCGTGCCAGCTTGTACTCGTTCACCACACTCACACCAACACGTGTGGCGTCCGTCACACCGTCTTCTTCCTTCGGCTTCGTCTGTACCTGGGTCTGTGCTCGTGTTACCTGTGTCTGCGCCTCGCCCTCTTGCACAATCTGGCTATTAATAGAACCATGGCTATACTCCGTCACCAATAACAAGGTCGCCGTCTTCTCCAACACCATCGCGTAGGTCTGTGCGTCTGTCAGCTCGCTCTCCTCCTCAATCGCATCGCCCGCACTCATACCACGAATGTCCCGTTGGCCCTTGTGCTGCATATCCGTGTTCGCACTAGTGTGCTTGTGGTTGCGTATCGAGGCCTTCTCCGTCGCGATATAATGGTCATAACACGCCATCAAGGGCAGCAAGACCCAATCATTGGACAGAGGCAGTCGGCGTTTCTCGGGCGCGTTCTCGTTCCGGGCCTTTTTCGCCCCAGCACGTGCCGTAGCACCACCACCTGCCCCATTTCCGTTGGGCGGTGTGTGCGCGTGAGTGGCGTATGTGCGTGGGTACATACACGCTAAATACCGCATCTCCAAGAAGGCAACAGAGGAGACGTCTCTCACATGCACGCTGTCTCGTTCCTGCTCTACCACCTCGGGCACAATCTGCTGCAGATACAATCCCAGCAGCCCCTCCGGCCACGTCCCAGCGCCTTCTCCCGCCAATTCCACACCTTCTCCTAATATGGGGGTCTCGTCCGGCCCACCACAGGTACTCGGCTGGGCAGCACCTGTGCACGGGGTCTCGTTGACGCACGTGCTTGTGTTTGCCGCGCCCACAGTAGCGCGGCCCTTCAGCTGAGCGTTCGCGGCTCTAATGACATCCGTCACTTGCCACGGCACGCGCTTACTCACCACATCAAACCCCTGCAGGCCCGCTGCACCCTGAGCACCCACACGGGCATCCCGAGCGTCAGGCTTTCGTTCACCCCGCCAGTCCTTCGCCTCGGCTTGCCCCCGCACACACACGGGCACACATGAACTCGAGCGTGAGGTCAGCACGCCAAGGTAGTCCTGGGAAAGGGCCACGTGGCTCAGGGTCTGCACTACTTCAGCAGTAAACAGGTCCCCGCACTCACCCACCAGCGCCATAGCGCGCCGATGCACGGCCAAACTCGTGGTGTAATCTCGGCTGCAGAAGCCCACGCACGCACATCGGCTCTGTGACGCGTATCGGCTATGCAGTTGGGATGGGGCCACGTGTGTTGATGGTAGTGGATATGGTCTCCGGCGGTGTGCCAGCAGCAGCGTCATGAGCGAAAGGTGCGTGCACACGGCGTGTCGACGGCTCGCTCGCACTCTCACGGACGACGCCTTCACGCTGAGAGTCCTCCGCAGTAGCACATCATACCACAGCAATGCGTTGCAGAGGGAGATACGCGCAGAACCCGACGGTGCGCGAGTGTGAGTGTGGGCGTGGCCGGTTGCTTGGTGACACGTGGCTGTATTCGCCTGTGGAGACGAGCAAGCCTGCGGGTTATCAGGCGGCGTTGCGTACTGGGCGGCACTGTCCTGTCCCGTGGCCCTCTCGTTGGGTGCATTTGCACCTCCACCCACCGCCAGTGCCTGCCACAGCCTATCCTCCACAGCCCCTGCGCCAGTCTCTGCCGTCTCCTTCCTGGCCCCTGTATCGTGACCCCCATCTGGGTCCTCATCCGGATGTCCATTCACCTCCTCACCCGTCCCGCTACACGCGCGCGTCTCTCGCGCTGTTTCCGGCGTCGAGTCCGCGTTCACACCCTCGCGTGTGCTGACTACGCCCCCGTGCCGCACTCTGACCAGCGACTCGCCGCAGCGCAGCAGCGCGCCCAAGTAATTCCACCGCACCGCCTGTGCCGCGTCGTGCACGTGCGCGGTGTCACGCTGCTTTCGTCGCGCTGAATGCTCAGCAACCACATCCTCATACGTCGGCTGTACGGTCCCATTGTCTGCACCCGTGTCCGTCGCTGTCGTGGTGGGTGTGGTGGCTGAGGACCGTTCCTGGGCTGGCCGTGTGTCTGTAGGCTTCGCACTGGCAGTACTACTCAGATCGCTCTCGCTGTGTGTGTGTTTGCGTGCCCCATCTGCGCTGCGCGTGTGTGCATGCACGTGCATGTCGTCACACAGCAGCGCGCGCGTGAGTGGCATAGACAGCGCCGCCAACACCGCGGCCGCATACTGGCCCATCAGCACTCGACTGAGCAGATGGTGGGTGGACGACGACAAAGTCGTGTGTGAATCCGCGTGCTGGGACCTACTGTTTGCCGTAGACGCATGTGCGCCGTTCATGGTGTGTATGTTAGCGTCAGGAGAGGTGTGTGGAGACGCTGGGCGGGGAGTGGGGGTGTGCGTGAGCACATAGAGATGGTACAGCGACGCGGTGGTGTGGGCTAGCGTGCCGTAGAAGTTCAGATCCACATAGCGGATTGCGGAAGGGCCTAGGCGGAATCTCTCTGTGATCTGATTGGACGATATAAATAAATTGAAATGGGAACCGTAAGAGAGTTTATCCGTGTGTTGATGATGTCACAACGACGATTAAATTTCTCTTGTACACAAGCCAGCTATGACTAACAAACAGAGTAGTAACTGTAGAGGTAGGTCATGCACTAAAGGCGGACACTCAACTGGACGATGACAAAGCCAATATAATGTATGCTGACAAGCGTTGAGAAATGCTGTATCGTGGCAATAATATGACGTTGTAGTTTAAACAAGAATGAAAACCGATAAATATACCTATCTACCTATATATATATATATATATATATATTAACATACATACATACATACATACATACATATACACACATACATTCTATGCATACATACATACATACATATACATATATATATATATATATATATACACACATACATATACCTATACCTAAATACCTTTATATATATATATATATATGTATACATACATACATACATATATACATATATTCATTCATTCATACATACATACATACATTCATACATACATGCATACATACATACGTATATATACATATACATATACATACATATACATATATATACACACACACATACATACATACATACATACGAACACACACATACACGTATAAATATATATAGATATACATACATATATATATATATATATATATATATATATACATACATAACTTAAAGTATACACATTATGATCACATACACATCATGATCAAAAGGTAGTAACCCATTCCCTACCGTGTTGAACAGCTGTAAAAGTGGACTCAGAAAACCAAGTACGTGCTGTGGTTGGCACGTGTTCACATCGTCTTCTTCGTCGGCCGGTTCCTCAGTTCCCTGGGTATGGCCTTTCGACGGTGTGTGTTCTTTGTCCGCTCTTGTTTGGGCGCGTTCGTGATATGCGGCGATGGCATTCACACAGGCGGCTTGTACCAAAGTGAACACACCACTCAGACACTGTAGGCGGGCTGGCGGTAGGGGTAGAGCGGCACCGGTGCTGTATCGCGGGGTGTGTGGAGCATAGTTTAATATCGGCGTGACTGTTGATCGGGCTGAGTTGCGTAATACGTAGTATGCACGAGGTGACAAACGACTACCTAAGACGCTTATAAGCTTCATCGCACTCAAAGTGTGTATGATGCCTGGATCAGAAATGCAACACAAATGTATACCAAACACATGCCACATACACAGCCTCAATATATATGCAGAACACCCCTACACATACACAACCTCAAAATATATGCAGCACACCCCTACACATGCACAAACTCCGGAACCAAGAGCACGACCAGAAAGTCTAACCATAGTACATTTACAAGTACGACGCTGCCACCTGCAGATTATTGTTATATGCAGCGATACGCGCACAGATGATGTGCCAGCGGAGACGGAATACAAGCCTAGTACTAACTGATTAGCGATATGCGAGTCATCAATGAGTCACACTACGTGTGGGAGTGCGCTTACCCAGACTGTAGCACCGCCAACAGCGGTGTGAGCTGTTGCAAAAACACTGTGGAGAGGTCGTTGTACATGTACTGGTACACACCGCGCGATAGGGCCACGCGCCACAGCTGCACCGCCTCGAACTGCAAGTGACAGTGTAGTAGCGAGTCTGGTAGAAGGGTTGAGATGAGAGATCAGATAGAGATGTGGTACACGTGTTATGATGGATACGAAGATTATATGGGACGGATATGGCGGGTGGCAGTCGGGGGATGAAGTCGAGCGTGGCAGATACACAGGGGAGAGCAGACATGCATTGCATTTTTAAGAGCGTGTTGTTAATGTTAACGGTGCCGCAGCGTGTCTGTGTGCGATATGTATGTAGCACGTGAATATAGAATATATACATATATACAGACATATATACAGGCATACACACACACACATATATATATACACAAATATACACACAAACACACACACACACACACAAACACATATATACATATTTAAATAGATAAACATATATATATGCACACACACACATATATATATGAAAACATATCCACACACACACACACACACACGCAGACGTACACACACACATAGGTATATATATATATTTATATATGCGTACACACACACACACACACACACACATATATAATACTTACTATATACATACACACACACACACACACATACATGCAAGCATTTAAATCCGTATGCATACGCCAGCGGAGCGGTGTTGCGAAAAAGAAAGAAAAGGTTTGAGCGGAGAATTTGGCTATCGTTGAAATTGTTATGATACGATATACGGGAGAACCGCTCTAGTTGAGATGTTGAGTACAAATTTAAACACATGTGATATATATATATATATATATATACATATACATATATATATACATACACACACACACACGCCCACACACATACACACACATATATATATGTATATATATATATAAATATATAAAGCGAAAGCAAACTTCAGCATGTTTACGATAAAACCGGCATTCCAGGCGAATTCCGGGACGTACCGATTTAACCGCCTTGAAGTTCGGTACCCGCATGCCCATGATGCGTGGTGTGATGTAAGTATAGTTGAAGTCGCCCTCAATCTCAACGCCTTTGTTGCTTGCGGGGTTTGTGAGTCTGAGACGAAACAGGGACGCAACACCGGAAACGAAAGGTAAGGTGTAGGATGAGTATTCTAAAAATAGAATAGAGTTCGGGCTCGAGTCACGCAGGAGTGGTGGTATAACATAAGAGCGATAGGCGATCATAAACCAGACACAATGGCGACAAAAACATCAAGATTTAAAGCCGTAGATGATATATAAATCACGGTCTACGGCAGTAGACGATACTTGTATTAATATGATATATACGTGTATTAATATGATATGATATATGTAATACCAAATATATGTAATGATATGATACATGCAATGATATGATACATGTAATGATATGATACATGTAATGATATAATACATGCAATGATATGATAGATGCAATGATATAATACATGTAATGATATGATACATGTTTTAATATGATACATGTATGGATATGATAAATGAATTGATATGATACATGTATTGACATGACACTTGTAATGATATGATACATGTAATGATATGATGCATGTAATGATATAATACATGTAATGATATGATACATGTAATGATATGATACATGTAATGAAATGATACATGCAATGATATGATACATGTATTGACATGACACATGTATTAATATGATACATGTATTGATATGATTAATGTTTTAATATGATACATGTATGGATAAAATAAATGAATTGATATGATACATGTAATGACATGATATTGTGTTGATGTGAGACATATGATACATGTATTAATATATATACACATCGTAGTTATAATCGGGATTGGAATGACGGCACAAACATACCCGCTACCAGCCACGGCATCCTCCACTTTGTTCTTGACACTTCGAAACGCTCCCATGACGCGATCTTTCACTTCATCCGTCTGTGTGCAAGTAGGAGTGTGATTTAAGTACGGGTTATAAGAGCATCGAACTAGAATAGGCACACACACACACACACACACACACACACATAATAGATATATAGAATATATAGATATATATTATATATAGTAAAGAAATGAATACACACAACACACACACACACACGCATACCCCTATACTTCCAGAAATCGGCATCTCTTCCTGCGGCAGGGCCAAGGCGTCTGGTCCTCTCGGTTTTGGGCCCAATTTATTTGAGATTTGGGTCAGCATTTCCAGAATCTGTCCTGCATTGGGTCTCTGCTTGGGATCTTTCTTAAGAATGGCGCGCATCATGTCGTGGAAAACCACATTGGATCCTACGGCCGGCGGCAGTTTTAGTTCGGCATTACAAATGACCATCTAAAGCGTTAAATGAGGGATTTACGATGGATAAAAGTATTTTAATTTAGAGATGGAATATCGGAAATAGACTACGACAAGGTATATATATATATATATATATATACATATATACATATATATATATATATATATATACATATATATAGACATGCACATGCACGTGCACATGTACACACACATACATACATATATATATATATATATAGATAGATAGATAGATATATATATGTATATATATATATATAAGTGTATATATAGATAGATAGATAGATAGATATATAGATAGATATAAATAGTATATATATATATATATATAAATAAATAAATAAATAAATAAATAAATATATATACATATATATATATATATATACATACCTATACATATGTCTGTATGGATACGTTAACTCCGGTGACACAATTGGGTACAGTACACAACTTCTAAATTACATGCAATTCATAAAACACAATTCGCACATCTACACACAACTACAACACTGGAAGTACACAACATACATATATAGCGCTAAATAAACACAACACACATACAGATATCAATAGCACTATATAAACTTAACACAGTGATACTGGGTTTGTCCTGCTTGTATGTACATACTTTAGAGCCGTCGTCAAACGGCGTACGGTAGTAACAGATCTTGTAAAGAGCACATCCGAGAGACCAGATGTCGGATTTGTAATCTACTGAACCGTACTCGTAGAAGTCCCACATTTCAGGGGCACGGTATTGCGGGGTAGTGTTGAGCTGCAGATGGGCAAGATAAGTGAGTCATGCATGCGGTGGATAGTATATATATATATATATACAAACACACGCACACGAACACACACATAAATATATGTATCTCAGGAGTTAAAAGGAGTGCGAACGCGTATTGGAACGGTTGCTGTGACAGCAGCAGGGTGTTCTCCAACTATATACACATATACGCAATACGAATATATCTACATATAGACAAGCCAATTATCATACATATGTAACTGTTGTTATATACACCCGAAGGTTGCTGAGACTAAGAGATTCACAGATCAGCACCTTCACGAATAGTACATCCGCCACATTCATTGGCACATGACCTACAGTTATAGTTTTGTTGTGAGTGTCTGGTATCCAGTTTTGTTGTGAGTGTTTGGTATCCAGTTTTGTTGTAAGTGTTTGGTATTTTATTGTGAGTGTTTGGTATCCAGTTTTGTGTGTTTGGTATCTAGTTTTGTTGTGAGTGTTTGGTATCCAGTTTTGTTGTGAGTGTTTGGTATCCAGACACACAACCAGCTACACTCTCCTACCTGAATTTCTTCCTCCGCCATCGCAATCTCAGCGGCGCTTTTGGGACTTAATATCTTTGTGGTCGCCGACCCGAAATCGCACAGTTTCACATTCCCATTTTTGTCTACGAGTATATTTTCGACCTAAAAGTTGAGTTGGGTACAGGAGCATAGAAGCGTTATTTTTGTACAAGTTTTGAACTGAATACTTATGCGTGGTCTGACAATGAAGGATAATACATACGAACGGAGAGATGTAACTCATAAGCTGATCGAAACGGATCATACCATATAGGAGCGAATAGATACATAAAAACTGTGCAAGTCCGATATGAGAACTAAATAGACACGTATATATACGCACATATACACATTTACGTGAACACACACAAGAACACACACACACGCGTTTATATATACTTATATACATACATACATACATACATACATACATACATACGTACATACATACATAAAATNTATATATTTATAAATATATATATATATATATATATATATATTTATATATATATATATATTATATATACATATAATATATATATATATATATATATATATATATAATATACATANACACACACACACACACACACACACACACACACATATATATATATATACATACACAGACACAGACACAGACACAGACACAGACACATATAAATAAACAGATAAATGAAAATAAACAATAGATTATAATTTGCGACAAGTTTGATTTGCGACACGCGTACCTTTAGGTCTCGATGGATGATGGGGGGGTTCTGCTCGTGCAAGAATCGTACAGAGGCCGTCAGTGCATGGAATATCCGCACAACGTCATGCGGTTCAAAGCCCTCTCGTCTGATGTTTTGATTGGACGAATGTGTTCAAAGGAGAGGATGAGTCAACAATCGGGGTCATTCCCAATACACTGGACTAATTTGGTCCGGAAGCGATTTAGGTCGGAAATCTCTCTGTCCCAATGGATTGGACCAGAATTCGCGACGACAGTGTCATTTGCGACGAAATAAGAACGCATCAGATGCAAAGAAGCCATCGGATATGAGCGCATTGTTCAGCCAGATAATCCTCTGACACTGACGTAGTCCCATGAGGGGATGAACAAACACACTCCTGTAAGACTGTTGAGCTGATTGTTGGTAGTGATCTGGTAACTATGCGCGTGTCGCTAGAGTTAAAATGTTTGTGATGATTGGGTATCTATGGAAGTACACGCATTGTGCACAAACTGCATGCCATCCAATATAGCGCAAAAAATCATTAGTAATCACCCACTACTTACAGACGATTTATATATACTTGCTTATAAATGCCTATACTCCTCCCTCACCTACAGACAATTTATATATATATACTTGCTACCTACACCTCTCCCTCACCTACAGATAATTTATATATATATATATATATATATATATTATATATATATATACCTACTATTATATAAGCCCTAATCTCGCAACCATACCTGTCGTTCATGATGTGAATCAGTGATCCCGGACACAGCTCCATTATTATAAGTACTTCTGCGTTGCTATGGCCACTCTCGCGGTTGTTAAGCACCTCCGAGCCGATCAGCTTCACAAATCCTTCGTGCTGTGAACCCAGTTTCTGCAATGGGATAAACCGAGCCAATTAGAACAGGGCCAAATAGTATGCCTCAGTTGTTTCATTCTTAAATCAATACATATATGTTAATGTGAAGTAGATGATCACCTAGTCTCGTCCCCGCATGTACAGGCGTATAGGGTATCAATACAAATGCCTACCTCGGCATCTTCATACGGCCAAGGTAATAGACTCATCTGAATTTTAACGTTAAACGGCTACATGCTATATGGAACTACAGCCCATCGCATATCGGCTCGGGCTTCAAAATAACCGTTGACAGATACCATACAATAACCAGAAAGTAGACAATAACCAGAAGATACTATACAATAACCAGAAAGTAGACAAAAACCAGAAATTGGACAATAACCAGAAGATACCATAGAATAACCAGAAAGTGGACAATAACCAGAGGATACCAAACAATAACCAGAAAGTGGACAATAACCAGAAGATACCATACATTAACCAGAAAGTGGACAATAACCAGAAAGTGACAATAACCAGAAGATACCATACAATAACCAGAAGGTGGCGTTGAGATAGTTTGAGTGACATTTGTGCCGAGAGAGAAGGGGCAGCTGCCAGACTCCAAATAGAGAACCAGAGCAATACGAAACTCGGTGTAACCAAGGCACTCAAGACGAGTTACTATCTATGGACTTTGTGATCACCCAATGCTTGCTAGTCGATGACGGGGGTCTCTAGGCATGCAGAGTGGGCCTTTGTTTAGCAAGTGTGTGATCTCATGCGAAGAAAAAAGGAAGTTATGTTTCCCCATTTGGAATGTTCTTATAGCTTTCCAGACACATCTTAGAATAGACAAAGACTTCTGCCAAGACTTCTACTAAAAGAGTGTCGTGTTCAAAGTACTTGCTCGTATGTATGTTTCATATGTATATACACTCAGTCTTGTTTATATGTGTACTTCATATGTATATACACTCAGTCCCCGAGATACCGAACTCCACCCTTCAGACGAGCCTGCAGAAACACATACCCCAATCTCATAACACTTGGCAGATTATCTTAAACGTATACGTATGAAACCATTCCCTTCAGACAACTGATACAGGGCCTCGAGAGTACCGAACTGTATCAGGCCGGCGGGGGAGCGGCGTGTGTCATAGGCTTATACAAACCCTTCTTGATACCAGTACGTGTATACGAACTAAAAACACTGGAGACTACTGTGCCGAATTACCCTGGGGACAGACTGACAGGTTGACAGCAGTGTCGTAGAGACTCCGAGGTCGCCCAAGGAATAGTCACTCTTGGTCTTACTCTTATTCTAAACCCTATACGGTACACCTAGAACAGGCTCAGACCTTTCCACTCCAAAGTGGCAGGTACTGAGATCGGTACAATAGTGGGCAATGAATGGACGTACGGACAACTCGAACGCATTGAAGCCATACCATGACATTGATCTCCTGCTGGGCGGATTGCATCGCATCTTTGTCGGGGATTATCAGCCGTTTCAAAGCGTATACGTTTCTACTTTGATCCTTAACCAGGAAGACATAGGCGAACCCCCCTGTGACAGCAGAATAAAGATAGTACGCACGCGCATCAGAACGAGCAATTGATGATAGGCGAATATTACAGTTAATTACAGAAGGGCCACTTTAAATAGATACAAACGGAATGGCTAAACGGACTAAGATAATTTCGGACAGGAATTGTGCCGATGCAGACTGAACAATTTGACGTGAACCAATCCAAATATCAATATGTAATTACCAATTTTTTTTTGGAAATGTGTCTTAGCATGTGCACCTCAGAAACAATATGTACGTCCAACTATGTCTCCGACGCAGCTACACCTAGATTTAAACATATAAATTCATATTCCTTCACATATATATTTATATATGATAAATACATGCATCTATATGTATCTATACATACATATATATATATATATATATATATACACACGCACACACACACAACACACACACACACACAATATATATATAT
>NW_014039149.1:3566-15660 GCF_001186125.1 Sphaeroforma arctica JP610 | reverse complement strand
GTATGTGTGTGTGTGTGTATGTATGTGTGTGTGTGTGTGTGTATGTATATGTATATATATAGAGGTACGTACACCTGTATCAGTTTCTCCCATTCTCACTACATGAGTAAATTAATAAGTTGTAGGAGAGTATGCTCCTTGTCTAGATATATCGATTTAAAATAGATGCTCTAATCATGTCGAGTATGAACGGATGCTTCTATCAAGCTATTGTGGAATACATCGCGCAACTGTATGCATATGCCATACGTACTTTGGTCTTCCCGTTGCCCCACCGAACTTCAGTCATTTAGCCGACTTTAGTAAGGCAGTGTCCTCGGGAGGAACGTGTTAATTCACCAGTTTTTAATATAGTGTCCGTGTTCAGACCTAGATATCCCTTGGCCCTTTTAACCTATTTATTTTTGCGATATAACGTCCACAGACACGGCGTCTTCGTATAGAGCACTGGTCTTTATTCATTAGCATACGCAATCTACCTGCTATTTCCATCTGGTCTGATCTGGTTCATAGGGTGTATCCTCCCAGTGCTCCACCATTCCGTTTCCTTGCAGATATAGCCTACTTAAGGTTTTTAAGGCCTGATCTACTGGCATCTGCCCTCACCATTCCGGCTGTATATGTTTCTCTCGCCACACAGTTGATTTGAAATCTTGCATGCGTTCATCTACTGACGTGCTGTCTTTTAATATTCCGGCTGTATATGTTTCTCTCACCACACAGTTGATTTGAAATCTTGCATGCGTTTATCTACTGACGTGCTGTCTTTTAATATTCCGGCTGTATATGTTTCTCTCACCACACAGTTGATTTGAAATCTTGCATGCGTTCATTTTCTGACGTGCTGTCGAGCCTTCCACATCATTGCACACAGTTGTTCCGTCATTGACGTTCAATCGTTGCGCGTACCGGCATGTTTTGTTTTTGCTTTAGGACGGAAATTACCAATCAGACGTTGGCTATAGACGTGACGATAACATCTTATTAATCTCATATATGGTTGTACACCGTTGTGCAGACCCGGATAGCCTTGGTGGTACCAAGCTCATCAGAAAAGTGGATATCCATGTAGGTAGTTTAGTAAGTTCTATCAATCGAGTGGAGGCGAGGCCACCCCCAGGTTCGAGATATCCAAAACGCCGGCATGTGAATGTGTGCGGAGCCCTGGATGGAAGCATCAGTTATATACAGCCTATCGATGAAAAGTATGTATCTATGCTTTATATATATATATATATATTATGTATGAATGTATGTATGTATCTATGCAATTTTGTGCCAAACGTATACACTGAAGTATGCGAAATGACAGAGGTGTGGGAAGAATCGGCCTGATATGCATCACGCTGCTGAAGCAAAATTATTTGTATATATATGTATGCAACTGAATTCTTGTGTTCTATATAAATACTCTTTGGAGTGTTAAACATGTGCACAAGGCAAATGAACGCTATGCTCTGATACGCATTCAGAAGTTATACAGAAAGGTTTTAGTTGTGATTCACGTATTCCCTCATTCGTATATTGGAGTATGTGTATGCTGTGCTTTATTGAAATATATCTTTGTAGAACGACTGCACATACTTGTTGGTGTTCCTCTGGGTGATAGAAATCTAGTTGGCTTTCATTTGTAGATTATATGCTACATCAACTCTTTCATGTGTGTTATATATATTTAGACCGCCGCATGGGCGGGATGGTTCGCGAATACGATTGACGCTACAACACGTTTGTTTTTATTTGAGAGAATGCACAAATGTCACGTGTATCTTACACGTTCTTCTGAGTCTCGCATTTATTCTGGGCCTGAGCCCGAGGACTTCATACTCCTACGTGTTGGGGTATGTAATGTCAATAGTAGGACATTTGAGAATATTCTGTTTGATGTTGCAAAGCCATTCGGGGCATCTATTGGTACTTTAATCTTGTACCACGGAATACGCACTTTTTAAACGCCTTTGAGTGAGTTCTTATATAGAGAGAGATCAGTGCACATTCCTGGGAAGGGTTGAAGTATGTAGCAATTCGAAAGTATCTGGATTTTTAGTCTTTGTAATTTCTTGAGATCCCTTGTTAATACTGTGAATGTCTATCTACCTGTTCCGATATGATTATATACCAGTACTTAACCGTTAATAAAATTTGATCAAGGTCACAAGCCCGTACTTGCATTCTATTTCTATTCTCTTGAACTCCGCTGATTCACCCACCGCCGCTGTGCCCCTGCTAACAGACTATACCGAAGGCTGAACATGATACAGACACGGCTCACATCACAGCTCAACCACAATCTGGGCCTGAACCCCAAGGCATTCCGCTTAATCAAACAAGAAAACTCGGTGAAGCTGTCGAACGCGGCTAAGAATGTGTTAGACGGAGAGTTGTTGAGCAAGTTCTCGTCGTTGTCGTTGAGTATGCGAAAAGAGTTGGCCAAACAGATTGGGAGTGACCACATACAGATCCTGCAGAGTTTGCAGGAGGTGGACCATGCAACAACCGTGCTGTAGCGTACACTCGTCGTTTAACGTATTAAACGCTCGTGCAAGTACTTTCCCGTATGTGGATTGAGGTTTGTTATCCCATCCCTGAAATCCGGATTGGAAATCATTATGCTGCCAGTGAATATGACGCAGGCCCCGAAATGTACATACTACAAAACTAGTCTATTTATAACCGTTTGTATCAGTCAAGAGTCTCCTTTGTCGCGGTTGCGGTAAGGATCTGGACTGTCGGATGTCGATTCAATTCAGACTACTTCTATACACTGAAGAAAACAATGATAGTACTCTAACAACGATAGTACTCCACTTTGTATAATTGGGTCTGATTGCTGTTAAATAGCCTTGAACGTATATTGTTTCTTCACAAACATACGGAGGTATACGGTATATCAGTGTTGTAGAACCTTGACTGACAGAATATCCTGGTAGGGAAAAGAGACTTAGAGTCACAGCAGCCCGAACAGGGGTGAAAAAATAAAATCTCGGGAACAATATCAAATCACACGGAAAGAACATGGACAGAACTGTGCCAGCCTATTTGTTTAGTACCACTTATCACATAGCCTTCTAAATCACACGACAAGAATATGAGCTGCACTGTGCCAGCCTAATTGTCTACCACCATTACTTATTACATAGCCTTCTAAATCACACGACAAGAACATGAGCGGCACTGTGCCAGCCCATTTGTCTACCACCACTACTTATTACGTAGCCTTCTAAATCACACGACAAGAACATGAGCTGCACTGTGTCAGCCTATTTGTCTAACAAACACCACTTATTACATAGCCTATTTCAGAATATCATTTGACACGGGAAGAACACGAACTGAACTGTGCCAGCCCATCAGGCTATTTGTCTGACACCACTTATTGTTTATTTAGCCTTCCAAATCAAGCATTTGCCTCCTATACTCTTGTCGTTTATAGTATCTCAGAATGTTTGAAATCTGTTTTACCGTTGGGTTGCGAAATACAATATGAAATCTCAATTCTGAATTCTCAACTTCTGTAGAAAGCCTTTATGTACCCACTAAGGAGACCCGAGTCTCATGTGACTCTGTGACTGCGAGTGACCCACAGTCCACAGACCACAGTTGCTTCACTCGCCTCGCACTGTTCACAGTCAGTCAGTCAAACGGTCACAGACTCTCGCTCTCACAGCTCACAGTGTCACAGAGTGACAAACAAATACATAAATATCCACAGACTACACACTAAAATCTTGACGTTTACTTGTATGATTCATTGATGTTCTATGATGATTGTAAGTAATTCAAGGTACAAATTTATGTGTGAAGTTAGTGGTCGCCTGGTCGTGTTTACTGTTTCGACTTTAGGCAGGCTCTCTACTAAGAGAAATCTTGATGCCACCACTGCAAGAGCCACCTAAACAGCCACCTACAATGCGAGCAACCTGCATTGGCAACCATTGTAAGAGCCACCTACAGTCGCCACCTCCACCATACCATAATATACTGTACGTATATACACAAAAAAATTCAAAATTTTCTAAGAATGATTTATTCCTAATATTACGCGTATATGTGTGTATTGAGACATGTCTTAGTCTTCACCGAAATTTAATTTTTTTATGTATTTATTGTCCTCACTCTCTTCAATTTGCAATCACCACGATTATAGAGTCCTTCTGGCGAAGAAGACTCTTGACTACTTCCCGCGATACCTGATACAAACCATACGCCAGAGTTAAATGCTTGGTATGGGTTGTAGATCAGCTTAATTGCATCGCCACCTCATACCAAGCCAGTAGTAGAGAGTAGAGTACACGACAATTCTCTGAGTCTCAACTAGAGTCAACTCTCAAGTCTCAGCTCTCATCTCCTTTTTTTTTTGCAGACATCCCTAAAATCGTTAATTCTTCACTCTGATATTCGGCTACAGATGGCACTAGACGCCCAGCTCTCGTGCCTTGCCTATCATGGTCCTACCCACAAAACATATATCCAAATGGCTGCCAAAGCCAATGAATACAAAGAACAAAATCACTACAGATCCCAGACCGACAAATAGCACTCAGCAGTACGTGCACACAAAATGCTACTGCTCGACAGAGATATCACAACTGATAAAAACTACGAGGACAAAATCTTCACGTCGCACCAAGCCCAAGTCGTTCTTACCAAACTACTATGGTACTTCAACACTTTTTGGTTCACAATGTCTACTAATGGGTCAGGAACTCTTGGTGGTCTTCGAAGCCCGCAACACACTGACATCGTCGCTACAACATCACACTCCAATTGCCTAAACGCTATTCTTCAAACTCTACTAGGTCCCACCCACCATGGTACAGACTCCATAACCTCGTGGTTGGCTGACAAAGACAAATGGATACATTTAGCAGTAATTCACTCCCACCTTAAATACTTCCTCACACCGCAAAAACAACCCCTCACACAATGCCCAGACTTGGCTTTGCCTGGATCCCTATTGGAAGAATCCTAGATATGACAGGAATTTCCCAAAGACTCCCATTTATTGCTATTGGACTTACTGTAAACCCCCCGCAACAACAACACCCAAATGCTATACTCCTAGCAATCCTCCCTGGCCGCATCTTTCCACCGCCATCTCGGGGCGGACCGGCTACGTCCAGATCAAACTTACTATTCCTTGTTGCTATGGTCCCCAGCTGCCTCCTTTTTAACTTTACTACAAAGTGACACACTCTCTACCCTATATTAATTGCAATTATAAACACTATGGATCCCTTACCTCATCGCATTACTACTAAGGCAGTGGTGTGGTCAAGCAAATTGCCCATATCACCCGGTATGGAACAAGTTTCTGCTCCAGTCCCCTAACTCCTTTAGATATCTAACACTAATGTGTATTGTATACTACCATGAAATGATGAATTGTTGCTCGAATTCTGTTGCAAGAACGTAGTAGACTTTCAATTCACCCACTATTGCAATAAATATTAACAAAAAAACAACAACACAGAGTCACAGACTCAGACTTCAGAGCAACGAGCACAACCCTAGTCGAAGTACGAACGTATAGAAAACGATATAAAACTGTTTAGCCAATCGCATTCGTGTTTTATTTTTGGATACTGCATACGTCATACTGCTGCCCAAGTCTGCTCTGTGCTCACTGCTGAATGCTGAGGACTGTGATTGACTGATTGTGACTGCTGACAGACTGACAGTCAGTGTGCAACTCTGTGCGTCTGTGTGTATTTTAAATTTTTGTTTTTGTTAATTTTAAACAATAAATAAATAAATACACTAGATATATATTCCGGACTGACAAGAGTAATTACTTACTCATATTATTTATAAAGGACAATCAAGAGAGTATGCAACTATGCATTAGGCGTAAAATTAGTTATTTATGTACAACACTACATAGCACTGTATAATTAAAAATAGCTGGACTCTGGAACTTGTAGAGGTTTGGAACTAATAACGTCAAGAGGATGAGAGTAGTTGCCCTGTAAAGAAGACTTCTAATAACTGTTAACAGTTTACTCATCAGTGTACATCACATACAGACTGCTCACTGCGGTTAGGTCTAAGAATAGTGCATGCCTTTAAACACAACAGGACACTTAGGAACGTATAAAGTACCTTATATCCGAGGTACTGCAAGTCAGACAAAACACGCTGCAATCCAAAGACATAATCAACAATGAAGTTAAATACGCAAATCTTTATCGCCGCTACCATCCTGGCTTCGATTGTTACCGCTGCTCCCATGCGAAAAGACGCAGAAACCTCTATAATCTGCAATCTTGCGTGGGCAAACAGTGAGCACGCACTGGATACGGACTGTACGGGCGCTGATATTATATTCGCAGATCCTTCTATTCCTGATGCGCGAGTGTCCAAGGCTCTCAAGGACCACAGCGTCGACATCATGGCATATCTGAGCGTTGGGACAGTCAACCCAGAATACACACCTGATGACAGGTTAGTAGCACTCGCCTGGAAGCAAAATAAGGACAAGAATAGTGAGGGTGATGTCTGGGGGGATTGGTTTTTCAACACAAATGATTTGATCCCGAAAGTTCTTCCAATCATGGAGGACATCATAAGTAGCTACAAAGAAAGGGGCTTTACTATGATCTCCACCGATAATGCAAAACCTTCCACCGGTGTCACTGATAATAATACTCAATCCAAGAGCTATGCCGACAAAGAGCGAATCGACCCGCGTTATGTGGCGTACATGCAGGAGATTGTGAAGTTTGCGCACTCCATAGGCTTGAAGGTCACGTTGAAGAACCCGTCGTATTACGTTAATGAACCCGCGGTGGTGAATGAGTTTGACGCTTACATTATAGAGTCTATGTTCAACTACTACCCGTGGGACGTGGATACACACGAGTCCCTCTTGTACACGCAGAAACCTCTTTGGTTGTTCCAGTACCCAGGAATCAATCACCTGACTAAGGATATGTTGGATGAGATGAAGGAGCGGAATATTCACTTGGTCTACATGGACTCTCCTTCAGGTTACCATCAATTCCGCGTTTAAAGCTGCCATCATACAAGAGTTAAACACCAAATAAACATCGAAATAGTCGTCACAGGATTTCGTACCATTGCTGCGATTCTTTAGTATTGCTAGGTTTTTTAGGTGGATCAGTACAGTATCTTAGATGTATCATGCATAGCTTACTCTTTCATCAATAGATACTGCTTCATTTAGAAGGCTATGATTGTTTGGAGATTGAGACCAGAAAGGTTTCAACATATGGTATGATCATAAAAATCATAACGTTCGCCGTATATACAGTCGCCGACATTCCAATCATTGCAGACACCAAATCAAAAATGGTCTCGTGATCTCGAATTCATTTGTAGCTTGATATAATCTGATACATATCAACAATGATTTTAGACAGCCCCAGGCTCTATGCACAAATACGCACATGCTTGAAAAATTCAGAATATAGCTAACTGAAATGGTATAACCCTTTATTTATGGCGCCGTCTCACGAACTTCTTGAGAAGGGCTAAAATCAACCGCTGCAGATTTTGTTGCACACTCAAATAGCGAGGCCTTCTTAAGTTCGGTATACAATGCCGATACCAATGTTCGCATCTATTCAAACGGGATAAATTTATAACTCAGCGCAATCACCACAACCTAGTTAAATAGTGTGCGGTATCAGATGATAAACTCTCGCGTCCATAAGGTTCAACCATGCGTAGACCGAGGTAAATATTATCAGCCGTAGTAATAGATGGGCGATATTCGAGATGATTAGAAGCACGCCACGTTCCCCTAAAGGTTTACATAAAAGTTCGAATCATCTAGAAGAACTTAGACACAGTAGTTCCATCGTCAGTAACCTTCTCAAACTTAGCTCGTTTCGTTTCGTGCGTACGTAGTGTGTCAGCTGCGCTCAAATCACTCCCTGCTGAGTCCATATTCCTTCTTTTCGCTGCCGAGGCTAACGAATCCATCCCACCCGAGACCCTGGACTGTGTGAGGGCAGCATTGCTTCCATGGCTGCTATCATATCTCGGGCTTGCTTGACATACACTCGCCACATGCTGTGCTGTGCTGTTGCTCGACCCCTTGTTGCTGCACTTTCCTCTGTCGAGTACCGCGCGAGGGGCGCCACCTTGTGCCCTCTTGCTTCGCGGAGTGACCTCAGTCTTGGCTCTGTAATCCATCAGGCTGGTGATAGTTCGTCGAGCATTGTAAGCCACAGCACGTTTGCTCCTACTACGGGTGTGTGACTTGCCTGGTCTTTGCACTGGCAACCATACGGAAGGATCGCGACAACCCGAGTGAAACTAAGGTCAGTGTTTGCACTTAGTGGGTATGTAATTGAAATATGGGCATGTGCTCTACATTATCAACCTGTATGAGGGTTGACAGTCACCATGAGCAGTCCCAGAAAACTATACCTCTGTCGATCGGAAGCGTATGGCGGACTACAAACTACACAACGACACTTTAAACGAAACACCAAACGTATACCAGCCCCAAGTCTCCGCCACTGAACTGGGCCTCAGGCAGTATGTCCCAACAGTTCTGAAAGTGCAACTCTAAACACACAACCATCAGGTAGTCGAGCACTCGTGCTGTGGCCCACATAGCCGAGCGCACCTCTCCAGACAGGTATCTAGTTTGTCAAACTGTGAGTTGATTCTATCGGGTAAACGAATATCGACCTCACACACAAAGTTGCCCAGAGATATACATCCACAGCGTCCTCACTCCACTGGTCCGGCACATCGAATCACCCTCCCGGAACACAACACAACACAGCACGCACACACAACGCTACATCACTGTTTCCAGAATAGTCAGTATTCGCAACTCACTTGTCACGTGCTTCTCCTCCGCCGAGTCGGAATCGGAGCAACCCCCATCATCTCCCTCCTTATCCGTAGACTTGGCATCGCTATCGCTTTGCTGAATTTTTTTGTCGTCTTCTACGTCATCACATTCCCTACTATCGCTACCATTCCATTGGTCGTCGGACGACTCTGCCGCTTTCCATTGGTCGCCAAATGGTACCGCGCTTTCCTCATCGCTATCCAGGATGTTTTCGTCGGCTGCACCGTCTTCCGGCAACTCTGTAGACGTGAACATGAGGTCAAAGAACATACACAGCCTGGTTAGCCCCAGGAACGTACACAGAAGCAGATCCCAGTCCCATTGTACTCGCTCTTGAGGTGACAGTGAACAGAAGATACACCGGATGGTCCGCTAGCGTGTGCGCATATAACTAAAAGATATATATATATATATGTGTGCATAGCTGTGCCTTCCAAATTCCAAATCCCAACCCATGCATGCCCAAATCAATTCTAAGTTCACGAGATACACTACCTGAATCGGGCCCTGTAACCTTTTGCCGAGGTCTCCGCCTGCATTTCCGCTGTCTCTTCGGCTCCTCTAAAGTACCCCCCGCGTCTACAGACCGGTTTGCCCCGCTATATTCATTGTGGTTCTCGGAACCTTTGGGCGTACGTGAGCGTGGTGTACCCAATTGATCCGCCCCTATATCCCGCCTCTCCGGACCAGAATTGCCCCAAGGACTTCCGCCAACAACCCTGTGACGCTCCCCTCTCCGTCGCACTCTTACGCCTATCTGCTGTTGGGCGTCTGAGTGAATCCCCTCCCGCAGGTCGCCCTCTCTTAACTGATCGGGTTCATCGCGACACATCGCGTCTGCGCCACCCTCCAAACGCTCACCACCAATGGCGACTGAGCCTACGCCACTCTCGCCAACCGGGCCACTGATACTATCACTTGCGGCATCATCGCCGATATGGTAGCTGCCATCACTGTTCTGGTCCAGATCATCATTATCGTCGTTGATGAATGCGCTCTCATCGCCATCATCCATCGACTCATCATCATTGTCCACCCCACCCGAGCCATTTCCAGCTCGACTATATCCACCTTCGTTACACCCACCCCTCTTATGCTCACTCACAACAGCTCTACCCCGTTTCTCTCTCGTGCTGGCGCGTTGTTGTGCTGCACAAGGTTCATCTCCACCTTGCGCCGGTGTGCTCCTCAGTGTGTCTTTAACACTCACACGGTTTCGCCGCGTGTGTGTGTGTGTGCGGTGGTGAGCGCCCGTCAGCTCGTCACTGTCCGATGACTCATCCTCGTCATCGAGCGATTCACTTGCGCCAGAAGATTCGGACTGTGGGGGTGAGAATAGAATATGTGGCATGTGTGGTTGGAAATTTGCTCGGTGACATGTTTCTGGCTTGAACACACCTAGAGATGGGGCTAAAGGAGAAAGACTATCGTCAGTAAATAGGGCTGAAGTGGTCCTACGAGCACACACTTACGCATGCAAAAGAGATTGGCGAGCAAAACTGCATCATGATAGCACTATACGCCATCACAAAGACGCACCCTAAAACCATAAACGCACATTCTGGATGTCAGCGACTGCTGTATTAACAATCGAGTGCAACAATTAGCACTACACGGCATCTGGGTCGTGACTGCAGATCACACCAAGCCCAATAAATATTCTTCGTAGTTCATGGAAACTTCTTGTTCTCACATGACAAACCAGATGAGCGTTCAGGACAAAAGGTACCAGACAAGGTGTCGAACCACAAGTCACTATTCGAGGTATGTAGGGTGCACCCAGAAAGCCAGTATAAATTGCGCGTTACAACCACACTTTATCAAACGAAGAGAAGCATCCAGCTCACGTTGATGTGAACGGACAGATGCGGGAAGCAGACTATTGGGAAGCAAGACTATTGGGGAGCAGACTATTGGACAGCAGACTATTGGGGAGCAGACTATTGGGAAGCAGACTATTGGGGAGCAGACTATTGGAGAGCAGACTATTGGGAAGCAAGACTATTGGGGAGCAAGACTATTGGGGAGCGTACACCCTGCACAAACCATGCTCGCTCACACTGATCGAAGGTGTGGGAGGCGATCCAAAAAAAAATGGCACGTCATTTGACCAACTGCGGATATGGTAAGTAGCACAGTTAGACACATCGAACACACGCATAGACAGGCGACGGCCGTACAGACTAGACCCAGTGTGTGTGTGTGTGTTGACAGGCCATTGACTGGGCACATCATTTGGCCCACTGCGGATATGGTAAGTAGCACAGTTAGATACATCGAACACACGCACAGACAGGCAACGGCCGTACAGGCTAGACCCAGTATGTATGTGTGTTGACAGGTCATTGACTGGGCACATGGTTGACCTGGAGCATATGCTACCCCTATGGAGGCACCTACGATACGTCTACTCTTGGGTAAGGTACAGTGTTTACCCATAGAATACTATACTTACACTTGAGCAGTTCGAGTCTTTTGAGTTCCGGTGGGTTTGATAGGACTCCTCTTGGATTGCATACGAGTGCTTGCGGTAGAACACCAGCCGTTTCTTCCAGCCAGCTCTACAACAGAAGCGTGAGTAAAATCAACTTGGCGTATGGTTTTTGTATGTACGGTACAGAGGCATGACAGTGGGGTTTGGATCATGGCGTAAATCTGGAGCAAGAGACTAAGTGCCAGTAGTATTACCAAGGAAATGTGCAATCCGTGCAAACCCCTATGTAAACTTGCACCTCAACTAGCACGCTACATTTCGGGGTCACGGTCCGAAATAGCAACCACTATTGGCAACACACGCATAGACTGTACAACCCATGCCCTTAGCAGTACTCCGTTGTATAAACATTTTAACGTTAACGCGGACAGGCAAGCACGTAGCCCCGGCCACTCACCTGAATGTGGCGTGTTGGTCGTCAATATCAATAATCAGTGGATCGCATTTGTCGTCGTGCTGTCTGACGATGCGCCCTACACTCTGCACAATGTCTGTGCGTGGTGTTGCAAAGACCAAAGTGTCCAGTGACGGGATGTCAAGGCCCTCGCTAGACATGGAGTACGTGCCAAACAACACAGTAGAATGCACCTAGTAATGGAGGTGATAATGGCATTGATAAAAAAACACAGTAGAATGTACCTGATAAAGGAGGTCAATATGGCATGAATAAACAACACTGTAGAATGCACCTAGTAGTGGAGGTTATAATGGCATTGATTAACAACATAGTAGAATGCACCTAGTAGTGGAGGTCATAATGGCATTGA
>NW_014039149.1:0-1750 GCF_001186125.1 Sphaeroforma arctica JP610 | reverse complement strand
TTATGGCATGAATAAACAACACAGAATAATGCACCTAGTAGTGGAGGTCATAATGGCATTGATAAACAACACAGTAGAATGCACTTAGTAGTGGAGGTCATTCTGGCATGAATAAACAACACAGTAGAATGCACCTAGTAGTGGAGGTCATAATGGCATGGATAAACAACAAAGTAGAATGCACCTAGTAGTGGAGGTCAAAATGGTATTGATATAGAAGTGTTTGCGAATGCGAGAAGGATGGCCATTGTCTGGACGCACACCAACCAAGTACGTGCTAAACCACGCAGTTTACTGATTCGAACGAGTGGTGCATCATGAAGTCAGGATGAGGTAGGCTCGTTGAGGATCGTAAGCCCAGCTGAAACACACCTAATCCCGATCGAAATGTACATCATCGCATTCTATGGATCTATATAGGCATAGAAACCTGTGCAAACAAATGCATCTGTACGTTGTAGACACTTACAGCGCGGCGTAGAGCGGCTTCTGTCATGCCACCCATGTAGTATGCTGACGATATGTCTTGCTCGCGTTCGTTGAGGATGGCCCTGAGTACCTCGAGGTGAGCGCGTCTATCGCTGTAGGAATGTGTGTAAGTGTCTTGGGTTGAATATTGATCTCTTAGGTTGAATATTTATCTGAACCACTCGCTTGTACCGATGTGCACGTGCGTTCGTATCCGACAAAGGGGGTCTGCACAGGTGCTAGATTAGGTCAGCCTCATCGAAGAGGGGGCAAATGGTCGGTCAAAGCTTTGACAGCAAATTGGAATATAGACAATATCTACACTAATGGGGAAGTGTTTGTGGAACCTACTGGTTGTAGATACAAGAAAGCAAATGATGGACATGGAAGACCTAAACAAAGCACACCGACAGGAGTGAGAGACTTGGAGACTCGTATCACTGAACACATATGGTGCCTGGGTGTGGGAAAAACATTGCCCTATGCGAGTGACAACAAATGTACCTTATATACTTTGCATTAATTCTCGATGGCTGGTTTTTACTCTATCCATCGGTACTGCACATCCGCCACTCCATGCGCATTCAATGGTAAAACAAAAGTGCACGGACTCCTTACCACCAGTACACGTTGATGAACGACTAAAAGGCCAGCAGTCAGCAGAAGAATGATTCCAATGAAGGAGAGATAAGCAGCGAGATGGGTGACGCACACACGATCACATGAACTGTCAACAACTGTGCATTCCTCGCGTGCTGTTGGGTTTATTTCAACCAGTCCGCGCACATGCAATATCGCACACTGACTGACTTGTACTCTCCACATAGATACGTACCTCAACACCAGCACTTTCCGTCCCACAGCAACGCAGGCCACCACCTTATCAATAACGATCTCGTTGCGAACCGCATTCTCAGATAAGCGTGTCAACAGCTCAGCCTTGAACAGGTTACTTGACCCAGCGGCAACCGCGCGTGCAGATATGGGCAGTTTCAGGCGCAACACGCTCACCTCTAGACTCTTTGATACACACAGAATCATCAAGAACAATTGTTGGCCGTTGATGAGTATACAGATGTGCACATGACTCATAGTAGTACATATATGATCATAGAAAAGCATGATAGATGCTTTGTTTGACCTTTGATGTGTATATGTTTGTATTACCTGTCGGCAAGCTAAATATGTTGTTCTTATGGCAAACACGCTGCTCAGCCAGGTATATAGTCCAAGGTATTTTGCCACACAGCATGCAGCGACTGACAGCATCACGCCGATGCCG
>NW_014039150.1:10794-15693 GCF_001186125.1 Sphaeroforma arctica JP610 | reverse complement strand
CCTAACATCACACAACTACACTCATAACATCACACAACTACACTACTACACTCATAACATCACACAACTACACTACTACACACATAACATCACACAACTACACTACTACACTCATAACATCACCCAACTACACTCATAACATCACACAACTACACTCAACATCACACAACTACACTCATAACATCACACAACTACACTACTACACTCATAATATATCACGCGGCTGTCTCTGTGCACAGTACCTGAGCTGAAGTACATGGACGCCACTTCTACTGCTGAGTGGTACGTGCCATCAGGATCAGTGGTCTCTCGGATACCTCCACTACACAACACAACCGAAAGTAAGTGAGAATAAACACAACGTAAGTGATTAAAATATAAAGTAAGTGATTATAACAAGGTAAGTGATTAAATATAAAGTAAGTGATTGTGACATAAAGTAAGTGATTATAACAAGGTAAGTGAGAATAAACACAGCGTAAGTGATTATAACAAGGTAAGTGAGAATAAACACAACGTAAGTGATTATAACAAAGTAAGTGGGAATAACAAAGTAAGTGATTATAACATAAAATGAGTGATTATATCATAAAGTAAGTGATTATAACAAAGTAAGTGATTATAACATAAAGTAAATGATTATAACAAAGTAAGTGATTACAACATAAAGTAAGTGATTATAACATACAGTAAATGATTATAACAAAGTAAGTGATTACAACATAAAGTAAGTGATTATAACATAAAGTAAATGATTATAACATAGAATAAGTGATTACAACATAGAGTAAGTGATTTTAACATAAAGTAAGTAAATATAACAAAGTAAGTGATTACATTATAAAGTAAGTGATTATAACATTAAGTAAGTGATTATTATAAAGTACGTGATATAACATAAGGTAAGTGATTGGAACATAAAGTAAGTGATTAGAACATAAAGTAAGTGATAAAAACATATCAGAAAGCGTTTGAAACTCACCCGACGGTTAGTGGTACAAAGATCTTCTTCGTCGCCTCTTTCAGCAGAGACAACATGGGCAGGTCTTTAGCAGGCAACTCACGGAAACTAGTAATACTGTGGAGAAGACAAGGAGAAGGTAAGCACAGATGAAAAACGTCATACACCCCCATACATACATACATATTTATATATATATATATATGTGTGTGTGAGAGAGAGAGAGTGTGTGTGTATGTATATATATGCATAAATATACAGCTATATATATATGTATGTATGTATGTATGTATGTATATATATATATATATATATATATATGTATTGGTTATAGACACTTGAATAGAAGGGAACGGTGACATTCCAGACATGTTGGAAGAAAATGAAGTAAACAGGTTAATAGTGTTAGCATACAGTAAAACTAATATTACGCCCACATGTTTTTAAACATATTCAACACTAACCAACCACTTCCTGGAAACAAACTTACTTTAAACCCTAAATACAATTAAACGAACACTACCTCTAAACATGCTCACATACAGTGAAACAAACAGTTACCTTAGACACGCATTAGGGTTTTTGGGTTTTAGCCACTTACTTTAAGAAGGTGATTTCATCTGCTCCTTCGGTGTAGTATCGTTGCGCCAGCGTCACAGGTTTGCCCAAATTACGCACAGCATTCTCTCCCGTCTGTAGATGAGAAGAATAGAAACAAATCAATACAATACATAAAGACTACTAACCACATACACACACAAACACACTACCAACCACGTGCATACACAAACACACTACTAACCAAATGCATACACAAATACACTACTAACCACATGCATACACAAACACACTACTAACTACATGCATACACAAACACACTACCAACCACATGCATACACAAGCACACTACTAACCACATGTATACACAAACAAACTACTAACCACATGAATACAGAAATACACTACTAACCACATGCATACACAAACACACTACTACCAACACGAGAAGAATCGAAACAAATCACTACAATACATCACACACTAAGACTACTAACCACATGCATACACAAACACATTACTAACCACATGCATACACAAACACATTACTAACCACATGCATACACAAACACACTACTAATCACATGCGGACACAAACACACTACTAACCACATGCATACACAAACACACTACTAACCACATGCATACACAAACACACTACTAACCACATGCATACACAAACACACTACTAACCACATGCATATGTGGCTATAGTATATACTAACAACGAGCACCAACTCATCAGTAGGTAGATATAGGCATCTTTCTAGAAGACACACATCGTGCTAACACATCCATGCACTCGGCAAAGTTCACAGCTAAAACCCTAAAATCAAGGGTAGTGCTGTGGAACTGAGCAGATGAGTGTGCACATGTGCTATGCTCTGGTTAGTCGGGTGAACGGTTGTGTACATAAGGAGTGAAGTATCTCGACGCATAAGGCGTGTTTAGTGGCATGTAACTATATACTAATCGGTGAAATACATATACATATGCATATGCATATGCATATGTATATACATACACATATACATACACATACACATACACATATTCATATACATACACATATTCATACACATACACATATGCATACACATAACACATATACATATACATACACATACACATACCCACACACACGTACCTTTTCCCTGACATCGTACTGGTCTCCTTTTGTAACCACCAGGTCGCCGTTGTCGTTCGCTCGCACGTCCAAACAGGCGATGATGCGCTTAGCCAACACTGTGGGAGTAGTGTTCATCTGCAACAGTGTGTGGCTGTGGTTGTCAGCTGAAACGCTATAGGGTTTCACCCTAAACCCTAATACTCTGAAACACGCGCGTGTTGGGTCTGGTGTCAGTGGTACTTGTAGGTGATCTTTGCTCCTGATTGCTCAGTGTTTGATCAGCCGCACAACGCATGGACTCTTCACATGCGTTTATATATACATATACATACATATATATATATATATATATATGTCACGTGTCGCATTATATATCACGTGTCGCATGTCATGTGTCACATGTCACATTTCAGGCAATAGAGTGCACATTCGCATACGCATACGCATATCACACTACATATGATATGATAGACATACTGTGCATGTACGCAGACGTGGGATGCTAGTATCATAGTTATCACATACGATAAGACATATCCACTGTACATTTCCGCACACACCCCCATACCCACTGTACATATCTCCACCCTAAATATACCAAACACACACACGCAGCCATCCTACCGTCTGTGTCTTGACGGGTGTCACGTATTGTCCCGTATTGTTTGTGTCCAAAAACCTTCGGATGAGGTCCAGCCCCGCCGGCCCCGACTTTTCCGGGTGGTACTGAGTAGCCATTACTTTGCCCTTAGCAACGGAGCTTATGAAGGTGGTGCCATAGTCTGTGAATGTAGACACCCACTCCTCGTTGGCGGGAGAAGGCAGCGCCATGTACGAGTGCACAAAGTAGTACTTCTGCAAAGGAACGAGAGAGAGTGTGTGTGTGTGGATGGGTGGGTGGAATATACATGGCCATAAATGGACCTGCAACCTATTATGCAGATATACTTAACTGTAGGTAGATCTAACCATAGGCACACCCACAACCTATCATGCATATATACATAACTGTAGGTAGAGCTAGCCATAAGCACATCCACAACCTATCATGCATATATACACAATCACAGGTAGAGCCAGCCATAAACACATCCACAACCTATCATGCATATATACACAATCACAGGTAGAGCCAGCCATAAACACACCCACAATCTACCATGCATACATACACTGTAGGTAGAGCTAACCATAGGCACGCCCACAACCTACCATGCATATATACACAACCACAGTAGAGCCAGCCATAAACACGCCCACAACCTATCATGCATACATACACTGTAGGTAGAGCTAACCATAGGCACGCCCACAGCCTACCATGCATATATACACAACCACAGGTAGAGCCAGCCATAAACACACCCACAACCTATAATGCATACATACACTGTAGGTAAAGCTAACCATAGACACGCCCACAACCTACCATGCATATATACACAACCACAGGAAGAGCTAACCATAGCCACACCCACAACCTATCATGCATATATACATAACTGTAGGTAGAACCAGCCATAAACACACCCACACCCACTCACCTCATCCGTGGTCTCGGGTGAGATGGTACTCGTGCGGCACAGGCGGTTGCTGTTCCACCCCATATGCGGCACAGACAGCGACGGGTCGATATCAAACTTAGTGATCATGGACGGGATTACCCCCAAGCCCTCTATCTCGGGTGACTCATCGCTGCCCTGGAACAGGCACTGCATACCTACACAGATGCCGAAGAACGGCTTATCAGCCAGGACGTAGTCACGCAGAGGCTCAAAGTAGCCGTTGGCTTTGAGGGAGGCCATGGCGCTGGTGAGGGGAGTGGTAGGTAAGTAGTTGGGTTCTTGGGTTGAAGGTTGTAGTGGGTATTTGATATGGATGGTATGTACTTGATATAAATTGTATGTGATTGTTATGGTATAGATGGTATGTATTCATTATAGTATTAAAAAATGTATTTGTTGTAGATGGTATGTGATAGTTATAGGTAGCATATCTACACTATAGGCCGGATGTATTTGTTCTAGATTTTATGTAATTGTTATTGGATTGATAGTGCTATCTACTTCTGATTGCAGTGACGCCTATCAAGCCCTTTAGCAGATTGACTATTCAACACTATATCGCAAATGCGCCACATACATACATACATACAAATATATATATATATATATATATATATATATATATATATACCCACACTAACAAGTACTACTATAACTACTACCACTCTAGTTAGTAGTTAGTTAGT
>NW_014039150.1:8168-10774 GCF_001186125.1 Sphaeroforma arctica JP610 | reverse complement strand
TATATATATATATATATGTGTGTGTGTGTGTAGTATATATATATATATATATACGTAGTATATATATATATATATATATATAATTGTATGTATGTATGTATGTATGTTTGTATACTTAGTATATATATATATACTTTGTACACCGTAAGAGTTGGCCAACTACTCCAATTGACAGATCCAGAGACAACACAATATAAGCTGGTATCTCCAATCAAAGCGCATATTTGTCATATATAGCCCTCCCATTCATTTATAGAGCTACTATCGTCTGTGGCTCAGTGACTTTGAAGCCAGCATATATGTTCAACATACGGGCTTAATCTACCTTTCGATATGCACTCGTGTCAAATCAGTACCCTCACGTATACACTACACATCACTACTGGAGCGTGTGGAAGCCATGCAATGCACATGCACACGCACACACCAACTCGTCAGACAAGCATACTACAACATACCTGCCAAACGCACCCACTCCCGGGAAGATCAAGCAGTTAACATCTTTCAGCTGCTCAGGCGATGTGATGTACTTGGGTGTGTAGCCCAGATGGGCCACTGCATTCACCAGTGACCGCACATTGCCAGCCCCGTAGTTGAGGATCCAGACGGTCTTGTTATCTGATGCGGTGGTCATCTTTTGTATGTGTATGTGTATGTGTATGTGTGTGTGTGTGTTGGTGTATGTGTATGTGTATGACTATGTGTATGCTATTCCTTGTGCTTTAGTGAATGTATATAAACTAATAATAGCAACAAGTAAGTACATACATATATATTATAAATAATACTGTAATGTGATATATTCTTTATTAATACTAATCATAGTGCAAGTATTTACGATATAAATTATGTAGTCATCAATCATCATGTGAATCCCTGACAGACTATGCATGCAGGGTATGATGTAATTTCAAAAAAAAATATTATTGTGTATTGATGTCACCACTCACCAGTCAATTTGGTGGGCTCGGGTGTGGCGTGAGTCCTAAACCCTAAGCCCTAAACCCTAAACCCTAAGCCCTAAACCCTAAACCCTAAGCCCTAAACCCTAAACTCTAAGGCCCTGTTACCACTGAGACCTGAGTCCTAAATACCACTTGTGGGCATTTATCTATTTATTTATTTAAAAAGAGGGAAGGTCCTTCAAGTCTTCAACAGTGTACAGACTACAGTACGAAGTGGGTAAACATACCGTGCGGATCACCTAGAAGCATTGGACATAGGTGAACAGTACAAGCGTTGCTTATTACTACCACCCATACACCTGTATGTCTCAGTATCATGAAGAGTGCCTTCGTACGCGTGTGTTTTGTTGTTATACTCCATGGGTTTTAGAGTGCATCACTAACTTTTGCGTCGATTACCTTAAGGGCAAGTGGGACCGTCACAGTAGATAGGTATGCTACACATATGTGCAAGGTATACGACATATGTGCCATTCCTTAGCGGAGTCGGTACTAAAGTAAACGTCAACAGAGAGTTCACTGTACAGATGCTTCTAGATTGCACTTTGTTGAAACCTGTCTGTCTGTGCTTCGCTTGTGATTCGATTGCACTCGTCTATGATTGACGTTGGCTTCACACTCTTGTTAGGTCTACCTAATTCGGGTACCTCTGTGTAAAAATTCTTGTAGATTGTACTTTGTTGGAACCTGCTTTTTTGTGCTTTGCTTGTGATTCGATTGCACTCGTCTGTGATTCGGTGCCTTTGATTTCCACACCCTTGTTAGGTCTACCTACTTCGGGTACCTCAGTGTACATATTCTTGTAGATTGTACTTTGTTGGAACCTGCTTGTTTGTGCTGTGCATGTGATTCGATTGCACTCGTCTGTGATTGAGTGCCATTGATTGTTAGGTCTACCGCCTATGCCCTTATTTGTAATCTAATAATTGTCTGCACATTATGATTAGAGAATCGTCTGGGTGCTTCATGACTGGGTTTATTCTTACAAGCAAGTTAGTAATTCTGTGTATGTTATATTATGTGTTGGTTGATTTCTTATATTATATATTGGTTGATTTATACATGAATATAGCCCATCTTCTGAGATGACTGTTACTTGAGTGACTACTCATGTACGTTATATCATCAGTACTTCAGTGACTGTTCATGTACTTCATATTGTCAATACTTAAGTGACTGTTCATGTACTATATAACATCAGTACTTAATCGACTGTTCGTATACTTCATATCAACAGTATTTAAGTGACTGTTCATGTACTTCATATTATCGGTACTTAAGTGACTGTTCATGTACTGTATATCATCAGTACTTAATTGACTGTTCATATACAAGTGACTGTTCATGGACTACATATCAACAGTACTTGAGTGAATGTTCATGTACTTCATAATATCAGTACTTAAGTGACTGTTCATGTACTGTATATTATCAGTACTTAAATGGCTGTTCATATACAAGAGACTGTTCATGTACTTCATATCATCAGTACTCAAGTGACTGTTCGTGTACTTCATATTATCAGTACTTATGTGACTGTTCATGTACTTCATATCAACAGTACTTAAGTGACTATTCATGTACTTCATATCATCAGTACTTAAGTGACTGTTCATGTACTTTATATTATCAGTACTTGAA
>NW_014039150.1:5547-6628 GCF_001186125.1 Sphaeroforma arctica JP610 | reverse complement strand
GTACTTCATATTATCAGTACTTATGTGACTGTTTATGTACTTCATATCATCAGTACTTAACTCACAGTTCATGTACTGTATATCATCAGTACTTATGTGGCTGTTCATGTACTTCATATCATCAGTACTAAGTGACTGTTCATGTACTGTATACCATCAGTGCTTACGTGACTGTTCATGGACTGCATATCAACAGTACTAAAGTGACTGTTCATGTATTTCATATTATCAGTACTTAAGTGATTGTTCATGTACTCTGTATATCATCAGTACATAAGTGACTGTTTCTGTATTGTAGATCATCAGTACTTAAGTGATTATTTATGTACTTCCTATTATCAGTACTTAAGTGACTGTCCATGTACTGTATATCATCAGTACTTACGTGATTGTTCATGGACTGCATATCAACAGTACTTAAATGACTGTTCATGTACTTCATATTATCAGTACTTAAGTGATTGTTCATGTACTCTGTATTTCATCAGTACTTATGTGACTGTTTATATACTGTACATCATCAGTACTTATTTCACTATTCATGTACTTCATATGAACAGTACTTAAGTGACTTTTCATGTTCTGTAAATCATCAGTACTTAAGTGACTGTTCATGTGCTTCATATTATCAGTTTAAGCATTATCAGTACTTAAGTGACCGTACATGTACTGTGTATCGAGGATTGATAGGACACTGATGGCTAAGCACCAACTACTTCGCTTGTTCAACAGGACACTAGTGTACCAGGACACCAGTGCACCAGGACATCCAAGTGCCAACATGGACGACCTCGAGAGGCAACTGGACGAGCTCACAGCCATTCAATCGCTGTATGAAGGGGCTGTGACTGTAGACACGTCAGATGAACACATAGCGCAATTGCAGGCAATGGTAGAGAAAGGCGACTCCTCACAACTGCCGCACACACAGCCCATCCGCTTTACGTTGAGACGCACCACTGAGCCCAATGCGATGGAGTTCACCTTTACATTCCACTTCCCACCGCAGTACCCCAGCACACGTCCACCAGGTGAGTGTAGCACACCTAGCAATAGCCATGTGCACACACGCACACGCGTA
>NW_014039150.1:0-3262 GCF_001186125.1 Sphaeroforma arctica JP610 | reverse complement strand
TATCCCATGCATTAACTGTTCTACGGGTTTAGGGTGTTAGGATTTGCTGGGTCATGCTAACACTGTCCCCTCAGCGGTGCGATTCTTTGGGGCTGTGTGGTTGTGGGTTTGATTTCCCGCGATTGTGAGTTTACGTGCACTTGTACTCTCTTTGTGGTGAGATCTTAAATGTATAAATGTTGTGTTTGTGCTGTTGATTGTCTGTGTGGTGATGTCTCAAATGTATGGATGTTTTATTTGTGTTGCTAGTTGTTTGTGTGGTGATATCTTGCATTTATGGATGTTTTATTTGTGCTGTTGATTGATTTGTGCTGTTGAATGTTTGTGTGGTGATATCTCGAATGTATGGAAGTCTATTGATGTTGTCAATTGCCTTAACACTGACTAGCATTTGCGGGACATATAAACATGTCGAGACATGTACATAGCAGACATTCACATCATAAGCAACATCCCACTGTTGCTAAGGCCAGACAGCTGAGACCTACTATTTCGTTTAATCAAACCCTAACTTTTTTTTAAACCTAATAAACAGTCTGTGTGATTATACTATACGCTAAAACCTAAAAAACACAGTCTGTGTGATTATACTTACAACTACAGTCTATGCAGCATGATCCACGTATCACAATCCCGCTCACTTGCCCTCATTCGTACGTACAAATCCTGTTCGAAACCCTAAACCCCTAAACCTGACATCCGCATCCTCTGTGCACAATCAATGCGAGCAGAGGTGTCTTTTCGCTGCGATGGGATCAGCCGAACTGGCAGTGATGCTGTCAAGGCAGCCATTGCCTCACATCTGCAACAATGCGCGGGAGAGGCTGTGATGAGCTTAGTGGAGGACATCACACACCACATGATCGAGCTATCTACACGCATGGCCACGGCACACGCCCAGCAACAAGTACTGGCGCATGGGCAAGCCGACGACGCTCCTCGGATGCTGTATAAACGGTGCACATTCCTGTGTGACCACATGCTGAGCGGGCGGCAGCACAAGAAGGAAAGCAAAGTGCGGGACGTGTGTGAGGGGTTGGGGTTGACTGGGGCGCTGTTCTACGGCAAGCCGAGTGTGGTGATCGTGGAGGGCTCAGAGAGTGAGATCGAGCAGTTTGTGCGTGAGGCGGGAAGGCAGGGGAAGGCTATGAAGAAACGCAAGACGCAGAGCTTGGTCGTTGGCAATGCCGATAGGAGGTATCAGAAGTTTGTGCTCGTGCAGGCTATAGGGAAGACGGACACTCTCGACACAGGCACTCTGAAGGAACATCTAGAGGACCTGGGGATAGGCGCGAAGTTTAAGCACATCATCGGTGTAGAAGAGCTGCAGTAGCACAGAGCGGTGGGACAGGTGTGCACCTGCTCAGGTGGCGAACGAGAATAAAGTGATGACGAGAGAGGGTCTTAGGAATCAGATCACACACTGTTGCTGTAAAAATTTGGCTCGTCACAGTTTTAACGAATCTTTTGGGGGGTTTTAGGTCAGTGGGCTGGGTAAATACCTAGGCCTTTTGTTTTTAGGACATTATTGGTTGTGTATATGAATTGTTAATAGGAAGAATCCAGCATGGACTACTTAAACTTAGTTTGTCAATTTGCGTGCTGTCATACAATAAACAACGGTTTTTCACAGCAGGTTATCGACACCATACAATATTTAATTAAGATATTACCTACATATTGGTGCAAATACATATATGTAAGAACTTATAGGATATCATATAGCAAACGTCAGTAATTTTTTTTTGAAAATCACTGAAATTATGATATGCATTTTCCGTATACTGCTGAATTGTGGACATATGTTTCCGTATTGCAATCATTGAAGTTCATCTGTTGACGTTCAAGTGTTTGCTACAATGCTAAAACGAGACATAGGTATAAATATTGCAATCAATCAGCGAAATACTACAACGTTCGTATTTGCAACTAAACCCCGTAAAAAAGTGTCAATGTTGAACTATTTTGCAAAATGTTGAAAACGTGATATGCCCAAAATCTACAAACATATTTTTTCCATCATGCTGAACACACGGCATATGTGTCCAAATTTCAATTACTAACTGACATCAAATTTTGGTATATAAGCGGTTTTCATAAAGCTGAAAACGCAGCACATAATTGTCGATGATTCCCGACCCCTGATGTTTAAATTTTCACATACTGTTTATGTGTCCTTATTGCAATCTTCATTAAGCGATAACAACGGTTTTCAAAGTGTCTATAGTCTACAAGTGACATTCAAGTATTTATAATAATGCTGCAAACAAGACATAGTGCCAGACTGCGATATATCAGCGACAGACTCCAACGTTTTAGTGTTTTGCACAATGCTGAAAACGTGACAAGTGTCTATATTCTACAGACCTTGACATCATGATTTACCGCAAAATGCTGAAAACGAGACATACGCATCCATATTGCAGTTATTCCGTGACAACTGAAATCGATGACACGAAAATTTACATCTATAAAAACTTTGACATTCAAGGCTTGATAATCAAATTTCTGTATAGTGCCAAAAACAAACTGGACATGTGTGTCCATATTGCAATCATTTTGAATTCATTTAGCGACAGCCCCGGGACGCAAAGCACTCATTTTTCCACTAGCTGACACATTCAAGTGAATTTCATCATGATGAAAAACAGAACGTAAGTGTCTAAGGTTCCCGAGCCTTGATATTATAATTTTCTGCGTAGTGATGAATTGAAACTGTAAGTTCGTAATTTTTGAACATTGGTATTCCAATTTATCGCATAATACTAGCAAAGGACACAAATATCTATATTACTATCATTTAACTTCAATCAGCAACAATCCTGGAAGGCGAATTTTCATTTCTCCACAAGCCTTAACATTCAAGTGATTTTCACGGTCGAGAAAAACAGGACGAAAGTGTACGATTTACCGAACCTTCACAGTTTCCGAACCTTGATATCCAATTTTTCCTCATAATGCTGAATACGGGACATAAATGTTCATAGGTTCCGAACATTGGTGCACTAGGCGGTTCCAAATTGAAATTTAGTTGAGACGAAATTCGTTCAAAATCAGGTAGCAGGAAGGAGTCTTTGCCTTTATCTTTCACATACGCGGTGATGACGGAAATTTGTCCAAAATTAGGCAGGAGGAAGGAGTCCTTACTCTACTCTCTCACATATGCGGTGATGTCTAAAGGTTAGGGTCGTATACATCTGGAAAATCGTTCATCGACTGTTTGAGTAACCTTGTCTCGGCTTTGTATGCAGTTGCCCTGTCA
>NW_014039151.1:10635-15704 GCF_001186125.1 Sphaeroforma arctica JP610 | reverse complement strand
ATATATATAGCGTATGTGCGTGTGTGTTTGTGCGTGTGCATAGAGGTAAAGGTAGCATATTCGATTGTTTATTATATGCCACCAACGTTTTGACAACCCAGATTACAGTGGCAATAACTCATACCTAAATAGCGGCCACCCGGGAGTGATTTGGCGACCAGATACATACGCCCCTGTTTGATCGAACGCAGTTCCGAACCCTTGCAAGGTATTTGCTGCATCCTTATCACTGTGGGTGATGGGTAGATATAGTTAGAATTCATACTTGCAGCAGCTGGTAACTACATGTTGTCCGGTTTTCAATTGCGCAGGACTTTAATGAAAGCAGGAAGCGTATTTGTGTACAATTTATCGTAATTTTCTGATATTATTTTAAATTTGCATGGGATACAGTGCTACTTAAACTTAAGGTGCTTTCGGGTGTTATAAATATCTGTAAATTGTTCCTGATTGTTCACAACCGAACCTGTAGGTTGGCTCATGCACATTGTGTTGCCATGGAAACTCTAATAATTATAATCTATTATACAATACCGGCTTATAATTTCTAGAACATCTCGCAGATAACAAAGTACATATCAAACCGTATCGTGACCCTCTAGTAGAATGAAAAAATTGCCACAAGAGACTAGCGCCATCAAAATGCCCGTGACAGTATACATGGGTATGTCAAATTCTCACACTTACGACAAGTCCACCCCAAACGCAATCTGGCCGAACGTATTCATGGTGAGATTCAAGAAGAACTGTGTGATGTTGACCACTTCACCGCTATCAGCCGCCTTTCCAAGGGTACGCACGCCTTCTTCGATATGGTCTACGAACACTGCATTTCAAATATAAGAACGGTGCGGACTCGTAGGATATAATATGGTGAACTAGATGATATGTATTTTGTTGAGTTAGATTGTCAAGATATATATACATGAACCCGCCTTGGTGTTGTATTGGAATGAAAGTAGATATATAACATCTTCATAGTAAGGTTTATAATGAGAGAGAATAGAGTATAAGAATGCGATTTAAATATAAGCAGTTGCTCGTATGCTACAATGAGCAAAAGGCTTAATATACCAACACGTGATTTCAATAGACGAATGATGTATATATTTCTTTGCGGTAGATACAGCCTTTACCATTGTCAGTACTCTTGTGCATACTGACACAACGATGAGCACGCGGCATTACATTTCATTAAGTACCACACGTGTGTGCGCTCGTACTATCATCAATCTCACAAACAACGACAGGCATGTGTGATGGAGGCTGGCATACTCATCACATCAAAATGTGGAGAGATGTCAATATGGCATACCTGGAGCCATTTCTTCTCTTAATGATTTGGTGGTGAATATGTGCGATGAGGTCTTGCGCTGCACTTTCCACTGATGCCCGTCTACGGCGAATATTCCTTCGCCGAACCAGTCTCTAAATAGGTACTGCAATGTCTCGCCTGTACATGTACGTGCGTTCGGATGATACAGTAGAGATGATAATTGATATCGCTGTCTCAGTATTTGCAATATTGTAATAATTCAGAGGCCTGCTAAGAATTTCCTGTTTTGATAAGGCGCATACATGGATAGAAAGTATCAATGCCAGAGAGTGCCTACTTGGAAGTGTGGGCTTTCAAGTGTATGCACTACACTTCTGTAAAGTGCACATCCCATGGCCAATATCGATTCGTCCAGCATCTTGATGCCAAATTTGTGTGCAATGTAAAACAGCTTTCAGTAAACACATTATATTGGCAGTACACCTCGAGCGAATCCAGATTCATATCATAACAATTCACTAATCTGACGATTACACAACTACTAGTATTAATAAGAGACCAGTCCATAGTGTAATATAGATGATGGTACAAAATCACAGTTTTCACTATCATATATAACAGCCTCTTGCCTTTGGGGTAGTTCTTAAATTTCGTGGCGAGTATGTGCTCGCAATTCTCGGGTGAGGTGACGAAGATGCAATCTCCCAATTGGGTCTTGAGGTTGAATGTACGTCCAAATTCTTTGCAGACTTCCAATAGATATAGATCAAATCTACATCGGATTCAAAGTTTTTATAGTTAATAATGAGCATGTGATTAAAAACGACCGTATTTTTATCAAAACTGTATTCGACAAACATTTCAAGTGTATGGTTTACTTCTCGGTATGGATACGTTTTCTCGTTTAAATATCGATGGAACTGTTTTGATTAGACATTGGAGTCATATGGTGCTGCTATACATCGATACAGCCTAAAACTATATATAAAACGGAGGCCATCTGGAAAAACGGTAGAATCACATTGACCAATTTCCATTTAGAGAGGAAGGAATCAATTGCGCTCCTATGGTTGGTATGTACTATGCGTTCAAACCGGGTGGTCGATTTTACCCATAAACAAAAGATCAGCCACCACGACAGTGACACTCATATAAACAGAAAGCGCAGTAAAAGTTTAGGGCCGAATTACCTTTCCATCTGGAAGAGCGATCGCACAGAACCGATCAATGGAAGAGCAAACGGTCCCGGAGGCATGATCTTATTCCGCCTGACGGTCCATATTGTCAAGTACGCTATGACAATGGCGACCAGCATAAGAAATTTGGTCTCGGCCAGCATGATTAAAAAACCTCCTTGGTGTGTCCTCTAGTATTGAAGTGAGCTGCGACGGTACATGTTGATTATTTTTAGATGAGTCCTGCAAAGTGCCGAATGTCGAATGCGGACTGCTGTGAGTATGAGGCAGCACTCAGCACTCAGCAGCAGGTCGCAGTCAAGAATTGTTGTTGTGCAGTCTGTATAATTGTATATATTAACACTCAAAAAATGGAATACATACAAATGTATAATATATTGGGCACCGATTAGTTATATTGATTTATATCTTTGTTTTTTGTTTAAAAACAAAGTATATAAAACTAAAAAAACCCCCGCAAAAAAAATGTTAAAAAAAACAAATCAATTTTTTTTAAACATTCCGATCTATTTGTCATAATTTTTGGTCAAAGAACAAAATCTACTTTTGTCTGCATCGTCATTAACTATCTGCTAATATAAGGCCGGATTTGCCAACTTAAGGAAATATTGGGGGGGGGTAAACAGCCCTAAAAAATATAGAGGTACATTTGGCTGTATTTCTTATGAAATTTTGGGAAGCTCCATTTCTAGAGAATTTTGAAATATACCCAATATTGTATTTGAAATATTGTTGTATATTCGCACATTGTGTCGGTAGTACAACCCATGTTGTACTCTACCGCTGGTACCTGTTGCTCTGGACCGTTGTCTGAGATTCTAGACTGTAGCCTACTATCTCTTTGGCTGACAAATGAGCTTCGGTCAGATACTATGGATTTCTGGCGGTATTTCTCACATATTCCATAGTGCTTTTAGTGGCCTGACCAAATTTGTTGCACCTACAGTTGGAAAATACCATCGAATATTGCAACTTTGTACAACTTTTGCGCGTGTTTCACGAATCTACAAGTTTCGATTGCTAGAGAACTAATGTATTTCTGGAAAAGTTCACAAACGTTTGCACAGAATCTAAAGTGAAAATCAGTAAACAAGCAAATAAGGAACACAGCACACAAATATGTACAAAGTACGTCGCAGTTTGTTTGTGATTCACAAGCACTCGTAGGTCAGCGACTAGGTAATACGATGGCTCCCTCGCATAGCAACCTCAAACGATATGCAAAAAAAACTACAAGGATTTTCTGCAATACTGGCAACCATGCCATGATTAGGACGCGTATGAGAATCTGATGAATATCCCGCAAAAAAAAATCACAATACAGATATTACCGCAGGATATATTCAAATACTTCTGTCTACTTGCATATGGTAGAGAGAATCCTGGACATGATGATCACCCTACTCTACATAAGAGGTATATCTCATACTATATCCAGTTGATATGAAGGAAAATCCTACGAGATCAAAGGATGTGAATCACTTATCGAAAACCATTGAGAGGGCAGAGCTTAGGAGTGAAATTTCGTCAAATTTTTGCTATCAATCTAGAGAATAAGAATTTTCATAATGGTGGTCTGCATGCTTTTTGGACTTTGACATGTCAGCTTCTATGTCGAGTGGATGATGTGACAAAAATAAAAATTGAGAATTTGAAGCCCAATGACGACAATCCGGAGCAGCTTTTGTGACTCTAGTTCGCAGTAAGAATCTCAGAGAGAAGGGTCAGGTAGCCACACAAGTCAACTTGGCTATATGGATTCTTACTTTTGCGCTCTTAGTGCACTGGCCGCTCACCTTGTAGAACACATGCTAGAGAGAACTAGTACGCATCAGTTGGATTTGGAATATATGTGCACTCTAAATGGTACTGTGGGTTGGGATGACAAATTAAAACCAGATGTGGCTAAGAGAGAGATTGCTAGAATTGTACGGCTAGACAACTTTGTGGCTAAGGGCGAAGTCGACAAAATCGGCACGCATAGACTCAGAAAGTGCACGTGCACATATGCTCAGAGACATGGACGCTAAAAAGATGATGCAGAAGGTAGAGGCAGATGGGCCAGGACCAGAACAAAGGTTCAGAGAAAGAAGAATATCCTGATGCTAAGGCCTTATGTAGTCCCCGAGGTGCTTGCAACTATAGGATCAACTCAGGTAAGCTTTCGATCAGTGTTGTGAATAAACTATGTGTATCTATATATGGCACACTTATTCGTAAATATGTGTATACTGAAATTACAAAGATTTACTATCGTTATTCTTATACTGCAGACTTCAATCTTAACGATGAGGACTTAAAGTTGGTTATACCAGGTGTGTGAGACCTACCTGGCTTTCATATCCAGCACAAAATAATGTTTTCTATTGTTGCACTGTATCTCGGTATAACTGAGTCCTTTTTAGTACCAGTAGAGTACCACAAATATTGCAACGATGTGGTAAGATATTTGTTTCAAGATATAAGTGATGAGAATAAGAGGTTGTTAATTTTGCGACGACTTGCAGTTGTGATTCGTGCTCGAAATGATTGCTTCTGTAAACTTCGATGGAAATTACTAGGTTTCAAACTATATTAAACTAATATACAATTTAGTC
>NW_014039151.1:0-10615 GCF_001186125.1 Sphaeroforma arctica JP610 | reverse complement strand
GGAGCCACTCTAAAGTGCATTTAGAACATTTTGGAAATATTGGAAAAAGAGCTTGTATTAAATTATTTAAAATACAAATAAAAACCAATGTATTATCTCAATTGATCTTGATATTTTAGACTGACCGGAGGCCGTATTTCTACACTTCAGAGTCCAAGAAGTCGAAGGTGATGACAAGAACTTTAACAATCTCAACCTGCACGATATGCAGAACCAGATGATCACTTCAGACGCAGATATTACCCACTTGAAGCGTATGATCGAGGATATGGAAATGAAAATCGATCAACATCACAATGAGTTCAAGAACAATCACAGAAAGCTAAGGCAAGATATTATGGGCAAATTTAATAGACTACCACTTCCAGTACAAGCCCATACGAAATTTCAGCATAACAATAATGCCGCACGAAACGCTCGCCCAGCAAACGCCCAGAATGAAGCAGGTAGCAACATGCAGCACAACGACATGCATGAGCCCCACGATTCTCACGAAGCCTGTCTTAACGACGGAATCAGAACTCTGTGGTAACTATGGCAGGAGTATGACGAGGGACTTTATGGGGGCAAACCTGCCCGCTTCTTTACTGATAGTGAGCGAGGTAAGCTGAAGTGCACTTATAGTTTGCACCTATGTGCTTGGATGACTATGGAGAAGCTAATCGCCAGAGGTAATAGCGCTCAAATAGCTATAGAGCAAATTGAAGGATGCGTATGGTGCAGATTTATCGGTAACGGCGATATACAGAGTATGTCGCTCTGATAACGATATGACAGAGATTCAATAAAATATGCCTGATATATTATATATATATATAAACATTTTTTTCTATACATTTATATATGTAAAAATAGCGGGTTCCTAATGGTAGTTGCACAGTTAACGTATATTATAAACGTAATATAGTATTAACGTTTATACTTATAAAACTGGAATACGTTTAACGAATTGGACATGAACAAGAACTGAGATATTCAAGATTCTGAGCATGTGATAGTACTCAGTAGAGCATGGGACTCTATTGTGGACAATTAGGTGGTTTTTCAAATATAAAATGGTTTTTCCACTGAAATTAGAATTGTACATAATATAGGCACGACATCAATCTGACACCTGAAAATGACACTTTGGGAATCTCTAATTAACGGGAGTACCATGAGAGAAGGTCTCAGGCATGAAATGGTTGTACGTACAAACCTGTGGTATAATTCGATAATAATCTCAGAGCAAGATAATCCACTAAGAAAAGGACAGGATCAGAGTTGTTAGTTTAGGACAACATGGTTTTGATTCCTCCTAGCCAGCCAACTAGATGTGCCCGTCTATGCCTTAAATGGGATGGAGAGCTAGGTACCAAGAGATGGGGTTTAGATGCAGATGATACTGCACCGACTTGGTGTTTTGATTTTATTTTTTGATTTTCTTAAGTTGGACTGGTAATTGTTTCGAGGCATGAAATGTAAACTATGCGTCCAATGAAATGATATCTAGTCTTAGCAACTAAAACATAAATAAGTCTAAACCGAAGTAGTGAGTGATTCGAGCGGAGCATATCACCAGTCCATATCAAACTCGGAGAGTCTCCGGGCTATCAAATTTCTGGCCCAAATAAAATTTTAGGAACCCGGATAGTATCCGGGTATACATAGATCTTATAATTGGTCATAGGCCACGTGGAGTGGTAATAGAATATCAACGAATCCATCGCACGCGATTTCATGACAGCAAAAACTGTCTATGGGTCTCGAAGACCATTTTTTAATACAGTGATTAGTTCGCTATCTGTGGTACGTTATCTCTTGCAGTGTGATAGTATAGTCTATATAGCCTTGATGTACTAACTTTACACATACTAACGCTCACTTGAAGCGCCCAATGATTCAAAATAGAGGGCGCAGATTGGGCTCGAAGCCACGGAATACGGCAATTTATGGGAATTAACTCAGTTGGTAGAGTGCGTGCTTTGCATGCACGAAGTCGGGAGTTCGATTCTCTCATTCTCCATAGATAATGACGGATAACCTGGTCCTTCTCGGTATTTCGTACTCTGCACTAACCCATTCCGCGTCACTACACGGCGCAGACCCGATCCGTACCACAGAGGTGGATACTCTACTTAGTAGGTCAGCAAGCGAATATATGGAACATTCGATAGTAACAGTATTTTGTCAACACCGGCCCGAATTGACTCAGCACATATCTTCCATTGTCGACTCACTTGGCCCAAGCTTCAAACGGGAATTTACTGTCCACTTCTTCCCATCAATCTTTCCTGAACCACTACAGCGACTATGAGAGCCATACCATATGTTCATACATTGTATCATAAATACTTGCCATTTTTTGAAATAAATAATATTATCCCTATCTATATGGCACAGACTTTAACGTGCTATGTGATCAGAAGCCATTGCAACATCTAAAGGATATGAATCCTAACTCACAGTTAGTCAGTCGGTGGCATGACACGATCGCAAAATTTCCTTTCGGCATAACACACATACCGGGTATTCACAATCACTTACTCGACGTCTCGCCTCGTACCAGATTTTAACAGGATGGTTAGGGATTGGATGGCCAATCCTAAGTGGTTTAAGATCGCTGACAACATATATGGACCACATACCATAGATATGCTTGCCGCGCATTATAATGCACAACTGCCGAGGTACCGGACACTGGAATATCTGCCTGGGCAAATCCCACATGGCTATTAATACCACAGTTGCTAAATTATGTACATATTTAAGATGCTACCATCACGTCATGTTGTCCCTTAAGACACTCAGATAAATGGCTACCACAGTTGATCTCAATGATACAATGTGAGCCGATTTATGGAAAGATAGATACTTTTCTCTACCAGGGTACCCGTTCAGTCCAAAAGACGCCTTGGTGACATACTATTACATGTCGAATAGGTCCAGTTGGAAGAACCAAGTGGACACCATCCGAGACTTTCAAACAGAAAGTTGAGGAATCCAAGATTCCACTCTTGAATCCTAAGTCTCAATCAGAGACTGGGACAACACAAGCACCTGCAGTATGTGTTACCGAGATACAGCGAAATTCAAAGGAATCAAAGATGAGCGCAACACTAGCGAATGCCTTCCACAACAAGAAACGGTCTGACAGGGAAACTGCATACCAAGCAGAAACTCGATTGCTTGAGCAATTGATCAATGACTTTCCCGAGGTATATGATCATGTGACTCAACTAATGGATAGATCAAACATTAGTTGGATTCACGATGTAGAAGCTTCAAGCGAGATTAGACAAGACGAGTCTTCGAGTCCAGGTGATGACGCGGTGGAATCCTCACCTCCTGATTTCAATGTAACAAGTAAATCACAGGAGGCGATTCGGAATTGGTTAAGATAAAATCATGCTCTTAAGCACATGGGTTTGGTTAGAACTGAGAAAGATTGCAAGAGGTACGGAATCGTACACCCGAACCTCAAGCAATATATATGTCAGGTATATCACAAATGTAGCAACTGCAAAGTTAGCCGGATCAAGCGCCACGGATACGCACCTTCACGCAACGTATCAGAAGACGAGCCGTGGCGTCGGGTTATCATTGATTTGGTTGAGCTACCCACGTCCGAACACACGAAGAATAAATATGTCTGGCATGTGTTTGATGTCGCATCAAGATATAATGTATTGTATCCGCTGAAAGATAAATCGACTCAAACTGTGGCTGAGTGCATATATAAGTGCTTCGCAGATTTCGGCTGGCCAGCTATTGTATATTCCGACTACGGTAGTGAGTTTACAGGAAATGTCATGACGACACCGTTTCTCGTTGCGGGATCATGCCATAAGATGGGCGTACCTTACAAGAATATATAAATGTTCATGCATGCGCACAATCTAAGAATATTGTTGGATCAAGGTATGAGATATATATTTACGTCAATCTAAGTTACACCAGTGCCACACACGTACAATGGCAATGCATACTATTAATAGCAGCTATTATACTGCTGAATACATGCAAGATATTTGATTATAGACATATATGGTGCATCATATAAATATTCATACATGCGCACAATCTTAATATATTGTTATATTAAGGTATAACAATCATAATCACGACAATATAAAGCACTTTGAACTCACCTTTTGAGACACACCAACCCGGGGACCTCTGAACTCTGTTGTAAACTGCGCCGTCGTGCGCACATCCCTCTGCATCATATAACACATATTGATAGCTTCTATTACAATTCACGCAGGCAAAGATGTTCTGAGTCATGAATCCTTTTCTATTTATGTATCTTGCCTGATCCTCTTTGCGTGTTACAATCGGCAGGTGAGTGCAATCTTGAGCCCCAACAACACAGCTAAAGAACGGCCAGCACTTAGGATCGTTTCGAATCTGAGTAGGAGTGCTGTCACTCTCAGTAGGCATTTTGATATATTTCTGATACAGTGTCAAGTTCAGATAGTGTATCACTTTTCTAATGTAATTGAATACCGTCTCCGAAGATCTTTCAAATATGCGAGCTAGATACACCGGTGTGAGTGATTGACCGATAAAGGTCATGTACATGTATACCATTTCATGCGCTCCTACGTTCGCTCGACCATCAGAGTGGTACTCCTCTTTCATCTCTGCAACCAACTTTTGAAATACATCTAGTGGTATACGCAGACACTGTCTGTGAAGACGGGGATTGATGCTACTCATGATAGATTCCAGGTCTTCTAAACCGCGATAGTGATTCTCATTGTAAACATTCACACGATATCCGCTCGGCTCAAGGATATTGTATACTGTAGTGTCCACCATGAACTTAGACACTGCTAAATTTCGGAGAGCTTCTTGCGTACGATTTGTTTCTATGCATCCATCGCACTCAGCATCATAGCCAGCCTCGCCACACATACTGTATAACGTGCTGTTGAAGCTGTTAAAGCTTGTGATAATACAGCTTATTACAGTGCAGAAAGTGTATATTATCAAAAGATGTTGTTGTTATCAATCATCAGAATGTTTGTAAACGTGCTTAAAAGTTGGAGTAAATCCAGAAATAGAACACCGCATTCTCGTCCGTAAGTCAAAAAGAGGGTAGACCCTCTTTTTGACTTTGAGAGGAAAATGCAACAAAATCAAATGTTCATGTGTATTTTAATGTCGTCATTGGCAAAATTCGGATTTAGAAAAATCATCGAAATCGTATATTTTGCAAATTATGATTCTCGAAAATTGAGCGAGTCGATTCCCAAAATTCGCTGGAGAATTTGGAAATGCTGTCAAATGTCAAGAAATATCAAATTCAGTTACCGGAGTAAGGTGTTTTACTCCTCCCTCAATTTTTCTCGCAGTATTGTCCGAAGTTGGCAAATCCGGCCTAAATATTTTGCTATATTATTAAAAAAACAAAACAGAAGTATGGATCTTTTTGTAGAAATATAAAGGCATACTTTTTTCTTAATATTTTGGTTTGATAAAATCATACATAAAAAGTTGAAGGTAGAAACATCGAGCGGAACTTTTATGTGTTGTTGTTCCAAAACAAGAAGGATTTGCCTTTGATATAAGAAATATTGCCAGTAGGTATCTGGTATTGACATTGCAGTCAAATTGCCAAGAGTTGGCTAAAGTGTATTTACATTGTTGACTGACTAAAATGTATTTACACTTTTGACTTGATCACTTGCATTGAATTACAGTTAAAGTCTTGTGCTAATTGATCCAGTCGAAACACAACGGCGAACGATGACGTGTGGCCAACAACAGTTCGGTACCAAGTATGGTATACCAACGAGAACTGAATAGTGAACACAATTAAACCGCAATAGAAAAGTACATACTTTACTTCGTGTGAACTGAGAACTCTCATGTTTATGCACGTAGTATATAAAAAACCTACTAAGGTGTATAATAAAGTTACTCTATACACATGGTTCTATTATGGTTTCGCATGATATGTAGGCCCCGAAACAAGGATGTATGCAAAATATAATTTATAGGTTTCTGGAACGCATTTTTATGGTTTTATGGTTTGCCCCTACCTGTGTCAGTTTGGTATCTTCCAGTGCGATTTTTCAAGTGCACACCTGCGCGCTGCACACATACATACAACAATGTTTTTTTTGTAAACGAGTTGTGTTGCTAAGATACGACTATGAACTGATATCATTGTCCACACCGATATCGACTTTTTGCGAATCAGCGACACACATAAAAACCCAAATTCTAAACAAAAATAACATAGTACAAGCGCTATGCCAACAAGGCGATAAATAATTTTTTCTATTCTTTCTTTTTTGGTTTCGTTTTAAAAAAACGACAATAAAATATAAAATTTTATTTTGAAAACCCGATATATTTATATATATATATATTGAAATCAATATGTAAATTCCACTTTTTTTACCACTGTTGAAATTTCCTGTAAATTTTAGAAACTGGAGGACTCTTAAGACTACGGCGGTTACCCGTAAAGACTCAGAGACTATTTACCATATCTAACTCTAATGTGTATTCAATATTATATGCTACCATGAATTGCTGCTCGAAGGAAGTATTTAAAAGGTGAGAGTAAATCACTGCTAGATGTATCCACTTGTCTTTGTCAGCCGACAACAAAATTATGGTGTCTGTACCAGGGTGGGTGGGACCTAGCAGAGTTTGAAGAATGGCGTTTGCCGTTTAGGCAATTGTAATGTGATGTTGTGGCGGCGATATCAGCGTGTTGCGGACTTGCGGGCATCGAAAACCACCAAGAATTCCGGATCCATTTATAGTAGACAGACATCGTGAACCAAAAAGTTATGAAATGACATATGTAGTAGTTTGGCAAGAACGACTTGGGGCTTGGTGCGACGTGCAGACTTTGCCCTCGTAGTTTTTATCAGTTGCTTTATCTCTGTCGAGCAGTAGTATTTTGTGTGCACGTACTGTTAAGTGCCAGTTGTTTAATTTAGAGGACTATGCTCTTGTGCAGAAAACCTGCCGGGACGGTTTGTGCACAAATTAACCGCAGTTTTAGCACCCAAAAAATACTATCCTTGTGTCATTTTTTAAAAAAAGACAAAAACAACAAAACAAAAACAACAACAAAAATAAAATAAAATAAAAAGCAATTTTAAACAAATATTTGTAAATAATACAGAAAGAGCTGGTATTTATTGATGTGAACTAAGAAATACATTTATTTTATTTACATGAGAGCTCAAAACAAAATCTTACTTCCCTCATGAGACTCGGAGTCTGAGTCTCTGAGACTCTGAAGAGACAATCATGAATCATCATATGATTCTCATATATTCTCATATATTCTCATAAATATATTGAATATTCCAAATTTCCAGATTCCTGCATTTCATACCAAACTGAATCTGATTTACTGCCATTCCCCTGGTGGCTGGTGCGGCCAATATTCATATCAGTATTTGACTCGATATGGTTGGACATTCAAACCAGTTCCTTTTTGTTATCAGTAAACATTGTTTGATAATTTCAAATTTGGTTGTAAAAAATATTTAAAAATATATATAAAACACACCAAAGCATGTATTATATTCATTTCAAAAAAATCCCCAATTACAATTTTACATGGCCTTCTTCTAAATTATACACGTATTTATACAAAGAATATCAACAAAATATCTACGCAAAATTTGAATTTTCAGAATGATTCTAAAATATTTGCTTTCGATTTGTAATTTTGTAAGTACAGTATAAAATAGTCCGATTTTAATAAATACCACGATAATCTTTTAGAGGAAGTGTTCTTTTTAAAAATACATCTGTCAACCAGTCAAAGTGCTGGTAAATATTTGCTTAAGAGTTAGGAGTGAACTACAATCACTACACTAACTACAGACTACAGTTTACTGAGCAAGTGACCAAGTGATTGCATTCCCCAGAGCGGGCCCAGACGGCAGACAGCGGTAGAATCCGCGGACACCTACATTTCCACTGCACAGTCTGACCACAAAATATCACCAACACCATTGCATTGGCACGTGTCAGCCCATTCGCATGTATTAAAAAGCGGTATTGTGTATCATGTTCGATGTCAATCTAATCTTCAGCATATTTTTCACACATATTTGCATAGTTTTACAAATTTTAATAAATTATACAGTGAGCATTATGCAAGCCTCAGCCTACGCCCTATCCTTTTACTATGGTCCTACGCTCACTCTTGAAAGTCAAACTTAAGTTTGTTGATGCTTCGTAGCTATATAATGTGATATTTCCAAGATTTACCATTCACTTTACGATCGTACAAGTACAATCTACCGAAATAAAATGACGAGGATATATTTCATAGCCGTTGCTGCTTTGGCTTTGCTCCAGCAGGTGTCCGCTGATTATGAAGTATGGGCCGTAGATCAATCCAACTCTGTTGCTGGTGAATCTGCTTTGGGCGTCAAAGGAAGTTTCCTGTGGGTTTTCAGTTCTGATGAGATTGAAAAACAGGTTGAGGGACTCACTGAACAAGCGAAAAGCGAGCCTTGTACACCAGATGCTACTGAGGGACCTTGTGATCTTCTGGAAATATTCCCTCAAGACTTGACAGCTTCTTTTGCTAATGGCACTACAGCAGGAGAACTTCGCGATTTGGACAGCTTTGCAAGATTCCATTACGCGAGACCTGATGCAAGCAACAACTATGTTTTAATAAACATGTTTATGCCCGGCGGTGGATATATCGGTGTTGTGGATTCACGCACAAAAGAAGCGGTTGCTCTCTTCCGGGTGACCAAGTTCCAATACGCCACTGACGGCGCTGGTAGTACTGCTGAAACGCGTTCTGTACACATGAGCGACTGGGGTGGCGTCGACAGTTCCTACATCATGATCAATAATCTGCACGGCAAAGCTGTAGAGCGCATCAACGTGTTGCGTGACGAGAACGGTGATATAACAGGACTCGACTTCGATCGTAGCGCCTCACTTGGTCTGGGATCAAAGATGAAAGTTTCTGAGGAGGCTACTGTATTCTCTGGTTCCAATGTCTTCGGTAATGCATTGATTGGTTCCATCATTGGTGACTACGCCGATGCCGACCTAAGCGACGCCACACCCAATGGGTACTGCAAAGAGAATGGCTGTAGTGATCTTGCCAATGGAGGCGCTGGCGGACGAGGAAAAAATATGCCTATCTGCACTCTTACAAGCGCCAACAACTTTGTGTATATTACACTAGCCGGCGGTGGACTATTCGTGGCGGATATCTCTGAGACTCCGCTTAAAATAGTCGCTGAGTACGGTAAGGAAGTAATCTATGGTGCTGGTTTGTGCGGTGTGGCCACCCCTGACGGCCAGGTGTTTGTGAATTCTGGAGTGTCGGCATCAGCTGCTGGTAAGGATCAGTCTATGTTTGCCGTTTGGAGCTTTGATGATGAAGCATACGTAGATGCTGACAGTCTCTGTGAGAACGACCCCATGCCAACTCTTGTATACCAAGACGAAGCGACCAACACTAAAACTGGTGGTAACACTATGGGAGCTGATGTAGCGGACACCACCGGCCAACTTCCAGGGCAAAGCACGCGCAGAGACTCTCATGGTATGGCTGTGTCTGTCGATGGCAACTACGTACAGGGTGTCGATCGTATTCAGAACGTAATAGAAGTGTTTGACGTATTTTCACTGGAGAAAACCACTTACGATCTGACCTCTGAAGGTGGTGAAGACAGATATGACGGTGAAGCGGGTGCGTGCTTAGCGAAGTCGGTAGATGATGATTCTGGTCTTCCGGCCAACGATCCTGCACCTGATCCCATCTCAACCACACCCGATGGCAAATACATGGTCGTTGGTTTAAGAGGGCCTGCGCCTGTAACTGTGAACCATGCTGCTCAAGGGAGTTGTCCTGGCGTCGGTATCGTTCAGCCTACTAAGGATGGTAAGGGCGGTAAGCTCATCAGTGTTATTCGTACTAGTAACACAATTGAAGATACTTTAGAGACTGTGCCGGCTCCAGGAGGCCACGAGTACACGGGCAAGGAGCGGAGTGATATCCACGGAATTCTTGTTGTCAACAGAGACAGTAACAAAGGTGCCAACTAACCTCGCCCATATCCTTGCCGCGAGTTGAATAACATATAATCTTGTCGTCATACTACACTATTGATATTTAAGGTAGCAGGTCTTAAAGTAGATGCTAGAATGCTTCTATAGTCTGGACTTAAATAACCAGAAGGGGAGACTCATGAGACATCAAACAGTATGTCGTGATTCCCAAACCGAGCTAGTCCGCACAATCTCTAATAAGCGCGAAAAACAAACATAAACTCCGATACATCTCTATTTTCCCTATAGAAACGTATTCAACATTCGTTTGAAACTAAAAACTTAGCATCACAGACATACATCGATAATGGCAACGGCCAGTGAAAACATGCTTCATTAAACATGCTTCATTTCACACGTTCGCTTATGGGACAAAACAACGGTGCTGGTACACATATGTATAGTGATGTCATGACCGTGACGCATCAATAGCTATATATATATATATATATATTATATTATATATTATATATATATATATGTATATGTATATGTATATGTATATAAATATATATATATATATACACACTATACACACACTCACACATATACACACACAAACACACAC
>NW_014039152.1:13460-15707 GCF_001186125.1 Sphaeroforma arctica JP610 | reverse complement strand
TATTTCATATTATATGTATGTATATATATATGTATATATATACTCTGACTTTTCCAATCATACTAGTATTTCTACGCGGTGTGTCGAGTACGAAGTGAACTATGTGTAACGTACACCATTCTGGTGTGAATGTGTATGTACCTATCCGGGTGATATCATTCACCACTAGACAAAAACATGCACTCATCCAACTGACTTCGCATGCATTTACCGATTTAAGTCTCGATATGGTATAGCAGCATCAGATAAACTATTTATCATAAATGTCGAGTCAATCCATAGTCGGGGCGAGATCAGATCACATTTTGATATCTGTCCGTGTAAGCTAAGAAAATCGAACATTTCTATACACGTAGATCCATTTCGAAAAACATAGAGCCCCGAACTTTTCTATATCTAAGATGGCGTCTATAATTTGAATTCCGCCATCCTGTCCCATCTGAACCCTACAGTGATGAAAGCATACGCGGGCGAGAGATTGACTCGTTCAAAGAGACATACTCAAAGATCGACAGCTCCATTGCCCTTCTCTGTGTGTGCGGGAATCACGATGTGGGTAACACACCCACAACCAACACTATAAGCAATTACAAAAAGGTATTCGGCACTAAAACAAGGAAGTGTATAAGGTTATTGGTTCTTAGATATGTAAGGTTGTAGAGGCTCATACTGAATGATTACTTAGCAATGACAAGAATTGGCTTCTAATGCTGCGAACGGATACCATTTTTAAAAATGTTTTAGGATAAAATGAAGTCATCTGTTTACGGATGTCAATACCATATTTGTTCAATATTGTGGCGACGAACAGTTTCGTATAAATATCTTACTTAATCCTGATTTGCTGTCTACTTCTATTCAGGATTTCGGCGACGATTACTTCTCATTCTACATTAAGGGTGTTAAAGGTATTGTGCTCAATTCCAATCTACTCTACGACCCCAGTGGAGCCATTGACGAGTACGAGAAACAGAACGTGTGGCTCCAGAATGAATTGGCGTCGGTCGACCATACAAAAACGCGCGTGATAGTGTTTATGCACCATCCATTGTTCTTGAAGGTATAGTAGGCAATCGTCCTTCGTTCCAAATTAAGTTATATATATATATATATATATATATATATATATATATATATATATATATATATATATATATATATATATATGTATGCATGTATATATATATATATGCGTGCAAAATACAAAATATCATGTACTGGATGCATCACAGACGTGTGCGAGATGCCTGACGAGGTATACAAATATGGACAAGCTAAAATCAACTTATTTCTCATCCGCGTCTGCATTATTTCAACCTAGATTTTCGCATGAGCAGATACGTATTCAAATAGTCCAAGCATACCAGAGGAGGGATGAACAGCTGCGACATAGTGCTTTTCGATAGTCTGTATTCGTATGGTTTGCACCTTTTAAAACAGAGTTTAACTGCGATAGTCGTGACTTTTGCGACGGTAGAAGTATTGCATTAAACCGATGGATGATACCTAAGTATCAAAAGTGACACTATGTTGTGTCCAGTGCCCCTTGTTTCGGTCTATACGTTTGTGGCTTTCGCAATATTTCGGATCATTTGTTAATTATAATTCACATGAAGCAACAGTCAACACTGTACGAGAAGTAAAATAATTCTATGATGTGAGGACGCAATCGATTCGATCAAAAATCAAAACGACAGCCCGACAGGACTTCTCAAAAAAAAAAGGGTCACAACTCTCATACGTCTACTCTCATCAGTCATCACTCTTTATGAGTCGCAGCTTTTAAGCATTCGAAGCGTTTTGCGCAAGTATTATCACAGCGTCTAATGCCAATCGGATCCTGTACTGAGCTCCTAGTAGATACGTAGTTTGCTGATGATATTGTAATCCAGTACGCAAGCTATCTGTTCATGACCACGCGATTATGTCAGCACAAGAAGAGGTCAACCTCAACCTCTTGAGGGTACGTTGATTCAATTCTTGAGAATAGGAATATTATTAGGGGCGCGTAAAGAACACCGCGCACTAGCCTGCACTTTGTTTTGGACAGGAATATTTTTATATGGATTCCTGGATTGGTCTTTAGTATGACAACCATCAGACTATCTGACTTATCTGGTATACAAAGATGCACTCACCATCAGGTCAAGCTGTGTCATACCGGGGTTGCTATACTATTTTCACTCTCAACTAAAAATACCGAGCGAGAAACACAGTTATATTGTCTCAAATGTGATAATCGAAATA
>NW_014039152.1:3464-11344 GCF_001186125.1 Sphaeroforma arctica JP610 | reverse complement strand
CACACACACACACACACATATATATATATATATATATATATATATGCATATATGTAGTATATATATATATATCTATATATAAATATACATTTAAAATATACATGGAAAAGGGCGTTGTTAGAGCCTAGCTGCTATTCATCTATATGCGCAATCTGCCACCCATTTCCAGCTAATCCGCCTCCCACCTGCACCTGCTCGTGGATGATTATGTTTAAAACCACGCTCTCTACACCTGGATAAAGCATATGCAATGTTTGCTCTTTTCACCCGCACAGTATTTCATTACATTGATGGATTCCCTTAAGTTGGGGATTGTGGCGGTGGATGAAATCAATCCTTATCTTAATGATATCCTAGAGAGTATGCAAAAGGTGACGACCCTGCCTTCTGATTTCGAAGGCAAAATAACAATGCGGGAATGGTATGGATGTCTATGTGTGTATCATTGGTTATGAATCTAACGAGCCTTCGGTTTCGTACCTCATGTATACTGGTGATATTAGTGGTATATATACCCTCGTATTATGTGCTAATTAATAGGTATAACGGCGAATTAGTTTTTTTTTGATACATTTGGCAGCAGTTATGCGCAGGACAAATATACATGCTTATGAGCGCTTCTCCGCTTTGAAGTGCAATTAATCTGCACGGCTTATATTTAACTTTTGCGGGTTATATCTGTTTTCATAATTCGTTTATATCAGGCTTAAAAAGACGAATGCAATGAAGGCCAGCGATGAGCTGACGGAAGATGACGTGCGACAACTTAGTCACGACCTCGAAAAAGCGCATACTGCCTTCTATCGTTCGCTTTCGTAACAAAAAGCCCGTTATTTTTGTAAAGTGCGAGTCACGTATTGGCCATCATAGTGGGTACATTCTCAAGCGATCCCCCGTGAAATGTACAATTGTGACGATATATGCAGTTTGAAGTTGTTCCTGAACGGCTCGTGCGAGCTGTGTATTGCACACGTGGGAACTTTTGGAAGAATTATAATGGTCCTTTGGCTGGATTCTCGGTGCCTTTTCAAGACGCTGAGATTTTAGAAACCCGCTAGGTTCAATATCCGGACACTAAAACGGAAAGTGGTGGCGTACCGCTATAGCAATTGAAGGCACATCTTTTTTCTGACACGCCCAGAGATTCACTATTAATATTTCATGCCCGTTGCAGACAAGAGTTATAAAATCCATTTTCCCATTTTCGTAAGCTATATTATATGTATTCTGATGCTATCAGTGTCTAATTGTGTCTGTGACCCGTTGTGTGGTTAGGCAAACTACATACCCGTTCATGTGAACCCTGCGCATTACCCCCTACCTGAGAGAACCCGCATAGTATATTGAAGTTCAGCAATGTAATACTCCCTCGACAAAGATGTTACGAAATGGACGAATCTTGAGTGCATGAACAGTGCGCGAAAAATGGTCAGCCGCTAGACAAGCTCTGTGCATACCAATAACCTAATTACTAGTGACACGTGTAATTGAACCTTATGCACGACATGTTCGATCAACTTCGGTATCATCACCAGACGCAGCCAGCTCATTCAAAGGAAAGCTACCAGTCGAGGTATATCTTGATGATCTTTGTGCACACTCGCGGGTGCGTGTCATTGACAGCACTAGCTTTCGACTATTAGACAAACCACAAGACTTTCATTCGAAAAAGGATCAATAACATTTAGATTATTGCTCCCTACCTCACGACCACGCTCCAGTTGTGCAGCACGTATATACGGCATATTTTATATATATACATTAGTGTACTTCTTCAACTTCCAATTCCGTCAGGAAAGTCAAATTGCGAACTTCAGTAGTATCTTATGCCAAAAACCAAGATGAACTGTTCATAGTCCGTATAGTGCTTCGTTACAATTAGTTTTAAGACTGCACTGCAGCATTTAAGGTAATCAAGCTTACAAAACTATTTACAAAAGCAGGCAGGCCTTTCTCTTCTTCTGTCTGGTGGCAAGTGCCGCTCGTGTTGCAGCCTCGAAGACCTCCAGCACACCCTCTTTAGTCTTAGCCGAACATTCCATGTACGACTGAGCGGTTATTTGACGGGCCATGGCCTCAGCTGCCTCCACCTTTACGGGCTCCTGTTTAAGCTTGGCCAATTCTTGCTTGGTATGGGGATCATCTCTTAAATCTGAGCATGGTAGATATGCAAAGTAATTTGAATGAGAAATTTGCAACCTGCATCGCGATTTACAAACGTTTTAGTACGAGCATATAGGAGCATTACATTAATATGAGATTCATACAGTTGATCGAGAATAAGTATGAGCAAGTATTGGGTATAAAGCATTTGGTATAAATATATATCTACGTAGTATTGATCATACAAACTTCTACATAATCAATACAAATAAGCATATGTGGTCATTTGTCTCACCTTATGATCTGCTCGTGGGTACGATCCTCACTTAAGAACATAACACGTAACTGATGTTAGCGGCGCGAGTGTTTGACTTATATTTGAACGTACCTGTTTTGAGTCCGACCAAGATGATAGGTACGCTCGGGCAGAAGTGACGCACCTCCGGAGTCCATTTATCAGGGATATTATCCAAAGAATCAGGATTATCTACGCTGAAACACATGAGAATCACGTCTGTGTCTGGATATGAGAGTGGTCTGAGACGATCGTAGTCTTCTTGTCCAGCTGTATCCCAAAGTGCAAGCTCTACCTGTTTGTTGTCTACATCAATGTCGGCCACATAGTTCTCGAACACTGTGGGTACGTACGTCTCGGGGAACTGTTATGGAAACGGAGTGGTGCCCATAGATCAATTACGCGTAGTTGGGATTGCATTCACGGTCCAAGAAATGTAAATAAAATGCAGTAATCAATGCCACGCACGAATTTGAAATGAAGAAATGACCATTGTAGTGTTGAAGCAAAGCAAACTAATAAACGCACAATATGATGTGGACAAAAAATTAGAAACAGTACTGATGTGTCAGGAATAGTACTCGTGATGAGTTTGAAACAGTACTTTTGTGCAACTATTCTCCTAGCTGTCAGATTTTACCTTTTTTCACTGTGCATTTTCCATAATCAGTCTGTTATACGTTCCTATAGGAGTTAAATTCCACAACTAGATAAGACGTACCTGGTCCTTAGAGAATACTATCAGAAGGCAAGTCTTCCCGCAGGCACCATCGCCCACGATCACCAGTTTCTTTCGGAGTGCACTGTTAGCCATTTTATTCTGAATTCATATAGGGAGAATAAAATATAGTTAGACAAGACGGTCGACAGAGAGAAATTGAGAATTCAAATGTCACGCACTCAACTGTATAAATGTTGCTTCTGAACATATTAACGAGCGAGAGTACAGTATTGCTACGGTTCACCTACCGGAGGTATTGATACTGATTTTTAGTGTATTAAAGGTGTGAGAGTGTAACTATACAGTTTTGAGCTCGATAATAAAAGATCATCAATGGATGAGACTATACTTAAACTGTTACGTAGTCTCGTTTCACATACGTTGCTGCTGCCGCTTGGGTAGTCGCTCTTGCTTGTGTGGAGTGAAGTGGAGAGTGTGGATGGGTGTCGGGCGAGAAAACAATTCTTATCTATAATTTGTAAAATAAATACATATTGCGTATGTATCAAATAATGTAATCCCCAGAGAGTATGAAATGTAACAACTGTGGCGGATAAGAATAAAGAATGATGTCTTAAAATATCTATATTTCAATCGAATTCAATTGGTCCAGAGATTAAGCAGTCACTACACAACCCGAAAGGAGTATTAAAATACACCAATAAAAGAGCATTCGATAATGATAAAAAAATATAAACATCTAGAGCTTTGTGTCGTAAAAGAAATTGGTACACAAATAAAAAACACTTCTTCGGGCCATCGGATAATCGGAGAGATCGGATCGATAAGAATTTTTGAATTTCCGAAATTTCGCACTTGAAGTTGTCAAGTTGAAGTTGACGGGCAACGGTCTCTGTCGGTGCGAGCGAGGAATATGATGTGTTCAATATTGTCGTAAAGTTTATTTGTCGCTGTCGAAAACTGGGAGAAATTGTCACACATTCTACTGGCCGATAATAACCTCATTAATCTGCGACCTGGGGCCTGGGGCTACTACTTAGGCTATGCTGCCTATGACTACAATAGACGTGCAATGCGGGTGTGATGAATGTGGTCACTGGCTCTTTGAGTCCCTGACTCTCTGGTGTTGCAATATAATTTTCCTTCGTCCACATTCATTAACGTACCGTTTTCCATGCAACGGTGCTATCTACTTCATGAATACAAAATCACAGTTCATACAGCAGGTATTTCTCACCATCTTAATTTGCAAATACTTTTACTATACGACAGCCATGAAGGGCAGTTACTTACCCGTATACACTAAGATAGGAGTACTCAATAGGGAACTGAAAGAAAAGGATTCAGAAACAGCGTTGATACGATAGGAACTGCTTCTGATCTATTTGAATGTAGCATGTTGGGTTCTTCTTAGGTTATAGACAAAAGACTTTGTTCAGTGGATTCATATTTATACAGTTGTTTTAAATAACACAGAATGAAGGTTCAACATGAATCTTTCAAGTGGATATTGTGCAACGTTCTCATTTATTTATGGTCTTAAACATTCTTTTCGACTGATTTGTCGTATAGACTTTTTCGAACACGCTAGCCCTGAGCGAATTTTCACATAGACCGTTCAGCAGAGCGATTTGATGAGAAGTCGCCAGGATAGCACATTCTTCATATTTTTGAACGCGAACAGAGAACGAACTATATCCGTGCCATCCGATCCAAGAGTATATGTTAGACTTTTACATCACAACAAAAGAGACCTGTTGCAACAAATAATGAAAACTTGTATGTTGCACACACCAGAAGTTGAATAGTATACTTGCTGAAACTGGAAATTGACGTTGAAATTGGAAAACACAAATCGAATGTTATTCTCAAAATCACGGAGATACAGGATATCAAACGTATCGAGCTCGCATCGTTAAGATTGGACTACACGTGTCGAGCTTGCCACGCCGAATCGAGCTAACAATTTACGATTTTATCTAAGATATATGCGAGTGAGCCCTGCAAGGGGATACAGCATATAAATATTCGCTACCACCACTATAAGACGTATGCACATACAGTGGCCTGTGATAAACTGTCTTAGACTCTTCCGATTTAAAAAAAAATACACATCATTTTGTGTTGTTGCTGACAGATGGGCCGATGGAGAGTGGTAGAAAATACCTCAATCTGCGACAATACTCGCAACATTTCATGTGGGCAAAAATCCCCTTTGCAATCACCAATGAAAACTTCCCTCCATCAGTACATAATTACATATTTATTTACATAGCCTCCTAAATTCTAAAAAGAAGTTCACAGGACACAGAGGATTATGATATTTGCCAAATTTCATAACCGGCCCTCTCTGACTTTCCACAGTCCACTGGCCCCACACACAGAAAGAGCGGGCATACGCTTCTCTCTAATAGACCTATTTTAAAACACCTTGTGTGCAATCATTCCTTTCGCACATCATCTTCGTTCCCGACAACTAAAAGGATAATGCCTGACACGTTGTCAGACAAGAAGACCGCAGAGCTTGAGCTCGCAGCGTTGGATAACCCTTGGGTGAGCAAGAAGCCTGAGAAACCGATTCGATGGATAATGCTGAGTCCAATCATATGGGCAGGTGTGTACACAGCAGCTGCGTTTGACCACGACTGTTCGCTACACGATGTATTCAGTCTTAGCACTCGCTATAAAATTTTATACCATAGTGACACCGGAAGGCGGGAAGTGCACGAGTCTGTATCGGGGTTCACGGTTAAATGGGTGTTTCGGGTACATGTGATATTCTGAAATACAGGGTTTAGCGAAAGTATGCGTAACTGATCACTTTGATTTATTCAACAGCACTACACGCATGACGCGCGCTGCACGTATTTCAGGCATAACTATGCGCACTCGCCTAGCATTCTCTATTCGTGGTTCGCATTCGAGTATTAACCAACTCATTTTGAACACATCTTTCTTACGCATAGGGATATTACCCATGGCACGAATTGTATCGGGAGAGAATCGAGTGTTAAGAAACCGAGTGTTTGCGGGGTGCGGCGTGGCGGCCCTAGCACACTCATACTTCCTAACTCTCACTAATGACGGCTTCCATTGAAAGGAGGGGCGCTAACATATACCCACTCAATATGTTTCTTATGCCTGTACGACTTGTTTTTGGTGATTTATTGTGTACTTCACGATGTGCCTGTCGGTCCCCGACTCTCTAGATTGCACCATAACAACAAGTAACACCTCCCAGATGGCAATTGTGTCTCGGCAAAAAGAAAGGAACAGACAGCTAGCTGTTTAGCACTTCTCTCTATTGATTCAACTCTGGCTACGACATAATACGCCAGGAAGGAGGAGGAAAGGGGGAAATCGACAATTTGCGCTGGATTTGCTCCTTGCCACACTCTGGAATCCGTTCTATCCTTGACAATAGAGTCGTTTAAGCTGACACAGATAAGGTGTCAACCGCACACATTAAACCTTCGTATATGAGGAGCGCCGAAGTTTTGTTGTAGTTTACATCCCAAAATATTGGACGATATCCAGGATCTATCCACAGTGACCAAGTACCAACACGTACATGAACTCGTGCTTCTGACCTCGCATGTTTCTTTGGCTACCAACAACCGGTCACGGATATACCAAATATAAAGGAATCCTTCCAATCGCGCACATAAAATCACTTTGAAGACGTCCACTCGAAAATGTGTGACTGTGAAATCTCACACTAGTTAATTCTATCGAAGGATGCCCATTTAGCGTGTATCAGGAAGTGCGTGCATATAAATTGAAAATTACATAGAGGGAAGGCTTCGCAAAGTAATATCAGAGGCTTCAGCTTGTCCTGACTATGTGGCAAACCCACAATGCCCCACGATAGAAAAGATCAGAAATACTTGGGCTCAATTCCAGGTCCCAAAGTGCGCGAAAATATCCCCAAGATGAGATACAGGGTATGTATACTCGTCCATCCATCCCTCCATTATACATGACGTGGATCACGAGCCTGTGCTACGGTATGAGCGCGATTAGTTCGCATGAAGCAACTACTGAATCGAATGGCATGTAAAGCACACAGCTGTATGTGTGAATTCTGGTATAGCCAATTTCGAACCGGCAGGCAAGGACTAGACATGCTGGTAATTGATTGCAATCGTCTGGGTGCCTGCGTAAACAACCACCGATATGTTGGCAATTTCCAATATTTGTGGATTATTCCTATTGGGCATTCGCTGTTGCACATTTCTGGCAATACCATTTTCCCCTGGGTTTTTGTGTCAGCTTAACACACCCGAAATGGAACCATTCGGTCTGACATGTACTGTTTTCACACGCCACCATCTCGCCATAAGCCACCTGTAAAGGGGGTAGCGGATTTAAATCCAATATTAAGTAGCTTAACAAATGATGGCGCTACAATACAATATGCATAGAAGACTTATCCAGAGGTGCAGGAAAGAACAAAACGAGTCACTGCCAGGGACCGCTATTTGCTTAAACTTAGCATTGCTGCAAGCCATAGAGATTGCGGTAATTCGCAAGAACCCAGGATAAAGTGTTAGTCAAGGACGCATTGTGACCTCAAAAGTAGGAAGGAAGTATGTACAGCGTATCTGAAAATATCGTACAAACTTTATGGTACCACATTGTCCTAGCTATACCAGAATAAAATTACCTGCTGACATGTGCAGTACGTGGGTTCATTTGGATCTACCGGCATGTCCATTTCGATATCTATCTTCGGCTGTTTGAAATATTTGAAATCGTGAGAAAAAAGACGTTTGAATAACTCGCACTAATGCATATTTA